>NW_021169322.1:0-1205 GCF_002162155.2 Triticum dicoccoides
ATGTTTGATTTAGTCATTTTTGTATTAACAACTAAACAAATGATTGGCTTTTCATACTTGCATCTCATAGGGTGGAGCTAATGTGAGTGGTGCTGGTCCTTGTTATAATCCGTTGGTAACGGCTGCAGAAGGGCTTAACTGAAGCTATCAAGTGCTTGTTGGAAGCTGGTGCAAATCCAAATGTTCTTGACAAGGTCAGAATGCTCATTTTGTCACATATTCTTGTGTCTTGCTTGGCTTTGTAGTGATGTGCAACAACTATACGAGTTATGTAAGTACACCTACATGATGCTATGTATGCATGGAAGTTTTACTCATGGAGAACACACGCAGCCGCACCGTTTTGCTACCAGTAGGTGCGACGCACCTACTCTGCTTGCGGCGGCAGCGGACTATCTCTCATGTTATTGTCACTTTAAACATAAGAAATGCCATATTTCAGCTTAGATTTGGATTTCCGCACTAAGAAGATGTTCATCATTTCCGCATTTCATTTGTATCCGCAGTCTACAGTTATCGAACACTCGATTAGCCATTGAAATATTTTGGTTGAATTTGTCTTATTGATATAGTTTTGTAGGGATGGGCGTATGGATTGAATGGTACTGTCCTGAACTGAAACGAAGAACTTCAATGGAAATGTATGTCCCAACTCTTTATTTTGGCATCCGTTCTATACTAAATGCATATTTTTGTTGTGTTGATGGGAACAACAGGATGAACCTCTTGATTTATTCTATCATTGTTTGGATTTATTTTTGTGTATGGCAATGTTTTTATTTTGCATATATATTAAGTGACCTCTGTTCTATACTGGATGTATATTTTTGCAGTGCTTGTTTGTAATTCATATAGTGCATCAATGATCTGCCTAGCTTGTTTTCATTTCCAGGTAATACTCCAATCAAGCAATGTGACATTAGTCAGTAATTTTGTTCTTTTTCCTAGGACGTAATTCCTTGTGCTAAGACGAATTAATGCCTTATTTTTAATTATCTGGTAGTTGTGTGCAGGTTTTCCCAACAAGTTTGTTGTAATGCCTTATTTAAGGTGAGGATTTTTCTGAATGCCTTATATTGTATTTAGTATAATTCAACACTAAAAAATAGTAGCGAATTTTGTGTCTGTGACAAGTTACATTATTAGCATTGTCTAAAGATTTATGTATTCTCATTTCTGATTTTTTTATAAATTGGACGGCCAAG
>NW_021169323.1:0-1265 GCF_002162155.2 Triticum dicoccoides
TAATTTGATTAGAACTTAATTATCATGAACTTAGTCTAAAACCTTTGCAAATATGTCTTGTAGATCAAATGGCCAACGCTCATGTCAACATGAACTTCAACGCGTTCCTAGAGAAAACCAAGCTGAAAGATGATGGCAGCAACTATACGGACTGGGTCCGGAACCTGAGGATCATCCTCATAGCTGCCAGGAAACAATATGTCCTAGAAGGACCGCTAGGTGACGCTCCCGTCCCAGAGAACCAAGACATTATGAATGCTTGGCAAACTCGCGCTGATGATTACTCCCTCGTTCAGTGCGGCATGCTTTACAGCTTAGAACCGGGGCTCCAAAAGCGTTTTGAGCATCACGGAGCATATGAGATGTTCGAAGAGCTGAAACTAGTTTTCCAAGCTCATGCCCGGGTCGAGAGATATGATGTCTCTGACAAGTTCTACAGTTGTAAGATGGAGGAAGACAGTTCTGTCAGTGAGCACATCCTGAAGATGTCTGGGTTGCACAACCGTATGACCCAGCTGAACATTAACCTCCCAGATGAGGCGGTCATTGACAGAATCCTCCAGTCGCTCCCACCAAGCTACAAGAGCTTTGTGATGAACTACAACATGCAGGGGATGGAAAAGACCATTCCTGAAGTGTTCTCGATGCTGAAGTCAGCAGAGGCTGAAATCAAGAAAGAACATCAAGTGTTGATGGTCAATAAGACCACTAAGTTCAAGAAGGGCAAGGGTAAGAAGAACTTCAAGAAGGACGGCAAGGAGGTTGCCGCGCCTGGTAAGCCAGTTACCGGGAAGAAGTCAAAGAATGGACCTAAGTCTGAGACTGAGTGCTTTTATTGCAAGGGGAAGGGTCACTGGAAGCGGAACTGCCCCAAATACTTAGCAGATAAGAAGGCCGGCAAAACCAAAGGTATATTTGATATACATGTAATTGATGTGTACCTTACCAGTACTCGTAGTAACTCCTGGGTATTTGATACCGGTGCCGTTGCTCATATTTGTAACTCACAGCAGGAGCTGCGGAATAAACGGAGACTGGCGAAGGACGAGGTGACGATGCGCGTCGGGAATGGTTCCAGAGTTGATGTGATCGCCGTCGGCACGCTGCCTCTACATTTACCTACGGGATTAGTTTTGAACCTTAATAATTGTTATTTAGTGCCAAGTTTGAGCATGAACATTGTATCTGGATCTCGTTTAATACGAGATGGCTACTCATTTAAGTCTGAGAATAATGGTTGTTCGATTTATATGAGAGATATGTTT
>NW_021169324.1:0-1012 GCF_002162155.2 Triticum dicoccoides
GGTGCGTTTACGTGTCGGTCATCAACACTCACATATTTTGCCGAATCGTGTCCGTTTCGTGCACTATTACTCAATGTTTTGGAGACCCAGAGGGATTTCCACGATTGATGAACCCCAGGGTGCATTTATGTGTCTGTCGTCAACACTCACAGTTTTGGCCAATTCTGACATGTTTCGTGGACTATTACTCACGGTTTTGGGGTCCCGAAGTGATTTCCATAGTTGTTGAACTCCAAGGTGTGCTTACGTGTTGGTCATCAACACTCGCAGTTTTGGCCGATTCTGGCCCGTTTCATGGACTATTACTCACCGTTTTGGGGTCCCAAAGCGATTTCCATGGTTGTCGAATTCCAAGGTGCGCTTACATGTCGGTCATCAACAATCACAGTTTGGGCCGATTCTGGCCCGTTTCTTGGACTATTACTCTATTTTGGAGTCTTGGAGTCATTTCGATGATTGACGAACCCTTGGTGCGTTTACGTGTCGGTGATCAACACTCACATATTCGGCCGATTCTAGTCCGTTTTTTGCACTATCACTCAGCATTTTGGGGACCTAGAGCAATTTCCACGATCGATGAACCCCGGGGTTTGTTTATGTGTCCGTCGTCAACACTGATAGTTTTGGCCAATTCTGACGGGTTTCGTGGACTATTACTCACCGTTTTGGGGTCCCGAAGCGATTTCCATAGTTGTTGAACCCCAAGGTGTCCTTACGTGTTGCTCATCAACACTCGCAGTTTTGGCCGATTCTGGCCCGTTTCATGGACTATTACTAACCGTTTTGGGGTCCCAAAGCGATTTCCATGGTTGTCGAACTCCAAGGTGCGCTTACGTGTTGGTCATCAACAATCACAGTTTGGGCCGATTCTGGCCCGTTTCTTGGACTACTACTCTATTTTGGGGTCTCAGAGTCATTTCCATGATTGGCGAACCCCAGGGTGCGTTTACGTGTCGGTCATCAACACTCACATATTTTGCCGAATCGTGTCCGTTTCGTGCACTATTACTCA
>NW_021169325.1:0-1679 GCF_002162155.2 Triticum dicoccoides
TCTGTCTCTACAGGGTGGCCTAGAGGTTGTCTGACAGACTACAAATCCTTTTTTTCTTTTTTTGTTTTCTGCAATTTGCAATTCCTTTCTTTACTTTCTTAACTAAAACATGTGAAGATCATATGCATTTCTCCTTTTGAATTACTTTAACCACATAATCTCTATCTTTGACCCCACACACCTGAAAGCATGTATGATAGTACGATTCAGTTCACAGTACAGTGGTGGCATTGAAGATAAAGCCAAAGAAGATGCACCCAGTTTCAATATATAGGACCTGCAGTGCATATTTCTCCACACACAAATTATTTTACATATAGATATGTGTTACATGAAGCTGGTAACCCAAATGCTCATCTTTCAACACTTTCCTGCATCTGTAAAGTAACACCAAAACTCTGAAGATTTTGGTCACTCGTTTTCTGGTAACCCAAATGATCACCATAAAGGCAACACTGAATGATTGTCTCCATTAGGAAATTGTGTGTTCATGTACCAGATTATTGCCAGAGCAAGAGTAGTAGAACTTTGCAAACTGACTGAAAAAAAGGTCATTCCTTGCTTCTACTGTCTGAAGTTGTTCGAGTGCAACATGGCTCCTCCATATCAGTTATTAAACAAGGAAAAAAAAGATGGGAACTCTGCACTGCACCTTTGAGAAAAATGTAGGTGGCATGTTAAGGAAGGAAAATGTGTACAGAGAGTTCCTAGTAGTGTGGCAATTTTTTTTATGGTAATCCAGCTGTGGATTCAGTGCAAGAATTCCTTTTTGCTTGTGGAAGACTAAGTTCCAGGAGACGAGTGAGTGTTGCTCCTATCCTGGTAAATCAGGTGCTCAAGGTGACAGGAGTGTTGCTCTCTAAGCAAAGAAGGCTCATTGCTTGCTTGCTTAAGACTTTGAAACAACATACTCCATCCGATTCATATTACTTGTCGTAGCGTTACTACAGTTTAGTACTGAAGTTGTACTAAATTTGCGACAAATAATATGGATCGGAGGGAGTACGAAAAATCATATCCAAGATTAATACCAGGGCATAACTAGAAGTGGACGCTTTCAATATTCAAGGTTGGTTGGGCCACGTTTTCTGAACTGCACATAGCTTGCTTCTCCTGCCATTCTTTGATTGCACCCCCTTGGTTGGGATTCTGAGTTCCAAGAGATGAATCTTGTTCATAAGGCTGGTTCCACATGTTCAATTATTCTTAAGGCTGGTTCAGGTAGGGAAATTAACATATGTATTAATCCTTGCTGCTTGCTCTGTTTTTGGTACTGCCTCTGCTCATCTTGTTGAAACCATGTTGCAAAGTGGGTTTCAGTTTGAAACCATGTTCCGGCTGACAGTTTTTTGCATGCCTGGTGCTTCGGCTTGCCGGCCCGAGCACCTAGGATCGCTCATCGCTAAGCGTCGCAAAATGGAAGTTGCAGCAAGTAGTTTTCCCGCTGTAGTACTTTTGAACAGCTGAGTCAGCAAATCTGCAAAGGATGTAGTAAATGCAACAAAAATACTTCAACAAACAAGTGTATATGTTCTGTCTGTCAAGTTCCGGTGTTGCCTTTTTTCTTCTTCTCTCTAAGTAAGCTTGTACGTGCAACGCACGTCAACACTAACACACATTATATTATTATAAACATCTGTAGTTCTAAAATAATGTAGTATGTGCTATTCGTGCAAATG
>NW_021169326.1:0-1427 GCF_002162155.2 Triticum dicoccoides
GAGTCATAGGAAGCAAAGTAATATTTTTATCGTTATGAACAAGAGTATATTGATTGTTTCTACCATGGTGTACAGAATTTTTATCAAATTGCCATGGTCTACCAAGTAATAAGGAACATGCTTGCATAGGTACCACATCACAATCAACATAATCAGCATATGTAGAGATACTAAAATGCACACGAACAGTACGTGTTACCTTAACCTTGCCGCTGTTGTTGAACCATTGGATGTAGTAAGGATGTGGATGTGGTCTTGTGGTGAGAGATAGCTTCTCCACCATCTCCATGCTAGCCAAGTTATTGCAGCTCCCTCCATCTATGATCACGTGAATAGAACGTTCCTTCACAACTCCCTTTGTATGGAACAAATTATGCCTCTGATTTTGCTCAGCTTGTGTAACCTGCACACTCAAAACACGTTGAGCAACTAAACATTCATACCTGTCAGCATCTTCAGGAGCCATGTATTGCGTCTCATGATTAGAATCGTCTCCACCGTGTTCTTCACGTGTAATAAGAGCCAAAGTCTCCTCATGATAGTCACTAGCGGACTCATACCCACCATCCTCAGTAACAATCATCACACGCTTAGATGTGCATTCTCTCGCATAATGACCTCCACCCTTGCAACGTCGACAAATAATATCATGTGTTTGCCCTGTTGATGCCATGGATGAAGAAGAGCTCTTTGCAGGCCCAGAAGGTGTGCTCTTCGCAGATAGTGGTGATTGTGCCTGCTTTATTGTATCACGGTTGGAGGTGGCAGCCGACGGAGGCGCCGGTGTAGCAGAACGTGTGGAAGTAGATGATGCACGTGTTGTCCATGATCATAGAGGCGGGGGTGTCCCGATCTTTCGATGAGATGATAACTATCGATTTGGTGAAGATGACTTTGACGATCCGACTACAAACGTGCACGTCGTTGCGCCTAAGCAATCGCTAAACCAACTCCGAAAGGTTATTGACCACGCTGGAGCACAATCAACCTGACCACGAAGGTCTATTCCTGCAAGCAATCGAAGAACAAGCAAGAATATGATAAAAGCAATCTGAATATTGCGAGTATATATGAAGTATTGATAAAGGTGAGGATCCGTAAGCGGTCTTGGTCTGGTCGTTGGACACAAACGAAGTACACGAAGTTGCAATGGCTAACTTTTAACTAAACAAATCCCAAGGAAAAGCTACTAGATGGATCTACTTATATAGGAGCAAGGGGTGGCGGCCAAGGAGGTGGGAGGACGTCCCAAGGCAGCCTAAAACTAAATCTAGGTCGTACAAGGCCAATGGGCCCAAGTGGAGGTGATGTAACACCTTTAGACTTGTAGTTTGACTCGGATTCTGCTGCAGCATCAGATTGTTTCGTCCACAACTCAACGCTCCGGACGAATTTGAAGGTGATTCCAATTGGGTTGGAAAGTGCAC
>NW_021169327.1:0-806 GCF_002162155.2 Triticum dicoccoides
TGTGATTAGTTTAATTAAAGTTTAAATAAAACTAAACCTGTTTAATTAACAGGGCTGGGCCCCACCTGTCATTGACTCAGGGGAGTCAACCAGGGCCCACCCGTGGTCAAACCCGGGTCGGCTGCACCGGCGTTTAGCCGCCGGCGAGCCCGACGCGGCGGCGGAAGTGGTTTTGGCCGTTTCGGCCACCAAATGGGTCGCGGAGACCACCGGAGTGGAGCTGAGGACGAGCCGCAGCTCTTGGTGGAGTCCGTTGGGGTCGGGGTGGCCGGAGTTGGCGCCGGCGACGACTTTGGCGGCCACCGGGGTTCGGCCGAAGACGAACTTGACGCTAGAGGGGTCGGTGAGGCTCGGGGAGTGGCTAGCTAGGTGCTAAGTGACACGGTGAGCATGATGGACACCGTGGAGTGGTCGGAGGGTGACCGGGAGCACGTCGGCAACGAGCTCCACGGGGGTGGGTGCGGTTGAGCTCCGGGAGGTCGCTACACGGCTCGGGAGCAAGAACGGAAGGGAGGGGAAGATGGCTAAGCTCACAGTGAGTGCGACGAAGCCCTTGGTGTGGCCGGAGATGGACCGGAGCGACGACGGCGTTGAAGGGGATCTCCGGCGACGGCGGTTCGGGCGAGGTCGTTGCGGTGGACTCGAGCGTTGCGAGCGCTCGGGGCTCGGCTTGCTCGATGGAGTGGACAGCGGCGGAGCTCCTGGACACGATGAGAGGACGCACGGGCGGCGGGAGCACGGCTACGACGAAGGCACGGCGATGGTGGCGTCGGTCATGGCGGGGGAGCGCGAGGGGGAGGAGCTGG
>NW_021169328.1:0-904 GCF_002162155.2 Triticum dicoccoides
TGATCTCTGTCCAGGAGTTGCAACTAGTTTCTGGTGTTTGTAGGTAGTGTTAGTAGTCTACCAAGTGGCACCCGGTACAGGTGGGCTTGGGACAGACTAGGCACAGTGGCACGGTGTACCAAGTGGCACCCGGTTGGTGGGCTTGGGAACCCTGCACACATCGTTTGGGGCCGTAAGCGACACCCCGGCCGGATCTCCTTGCGGATGGAACCTGAATAGGCGATAAACCTGGACTAGAGACTTGTTCGGTTAGTCAGGTCGTGGCCGACTCCCTCGCCCGGCTTCCGCTTGAAGGTTGCCGAGGTACATGACGTGTACAGGGCGGTAAGTGGCGAGAGCGTGTGTGAAGAAGTACACCCCTGCAGGGTTAACATCATCTATTCGAATAGCCGGATTCCTCGGATATGGAAACTTGGACCCCTTGCATAGTTCATAGACAAGTGAAAGCGGATACTCTAAATTACGCAAGATAAGCGTGAGTGCTATGGATGGCGTTCTCGTAGGGAGACGGGAGCGGATCCATAGTGGTGTATTGATATGGTGAATATGTGGACTCGTGTGCGCCACCTCAAAAGAGTCGCTTGCAGTCGTAGTTAGGATAGCCACCGAGTCAAAGCTGGCTTGCTGCAGTTAAACCCCACCACCCCTTTGTTGATAATGATGCATATGTAGTTAGTTCTGATGTAAGTCTTGCTGGGTACATTTGTACTCACGTTTGCCTATTTTATGTTTTGCAGAGAGACTTCAGTCTCACTAGTAGTTCCGCTTGGACTTCGACGTTTAGCTTGATACCTCAGCTACGATCTTGTGCCCTCGGCAGGATCTGATAGATAGTCAGGCTTCTCAGCCTTTTTCATTTATAGATGTCTGTACTCAGACATGATAGCTTCCGCTTGTGCTTTGA
>NW_021169329.1:0-1514 GCF_002162155.2 Triticum dicoccoides
TCCGGTAAACGGGAGTTGCATAATTCTCATAGTTACAGGAACATGTATAAGTCATGAAGAAAGCAATAGCAGAATACTAAACGATCAAGTGCTAAGCTAACGGGATGGGTCATGTCAATCACATCATTCTCCTGATGATGTGATCTCATTAATCAAATGAAAACACATGTCTATGGTTAGGAAACATAACCATCTTTGATTAATGAGCTAGTCAAGTAGAGGCATACTAGTGACTATATGTTTGTCTATGTATTCACACATGTATCATGTTTCCGGTTAATACAATTCTAGCATGAATAATAAACATTTATCATGATATGAGGAAATAAATAATAACTTTATTATTGCGTCTAGGGCATATTTCCTTCACGGGAAGCGCGGGTGACGAATGATGTCTCATAACTTCTCCTATCTCTCCAATTACCGCCCACTCGCATTCACACCACATTCCCCCCTCTCTATCATGGCCCCTTCGTGCTCTCCAATAGCCGACCCACAACCGTGTCGCCCCCTGCCCCCATCCTTGCATGCAGCAATGTCATCCAAGACCGGTGGGTGGTCGGCCTCAACCAGTCCGACATTAACCTGATGTCGGAAATCTAGGCACCATCCCCCATCTGCACCAGACCACGGTAAGGCCGTTGACCCACTGCGCACGGTAAAGTCGTTCAATGCGGCTCCACCTCCGGAGGTAACCATTTGGAAAGCGTCGGCAGAGGGAAACATGTGGGTTGCGATGCAGTCTGCGGTGGGAAGCTGTAGGATCTTGAGAAGAGGTGTCTAGAGGGGGGGGGTGATTAGACACTAAGTACCAAAGTTGCAGTTTTTAAAGTTTTTAGGTTCAAGTGGAGTTTAGGCACAAATTCAACATTCACAATACATATCAAGAAAACATGCAAAGAGTATACGAGCAGCGGAAAGTAAAGCATGCAACTTGCAAGAATGTAAAGGGAAGGGTTTAGAGGATTCAAACGCAATTGGAGACACGGATGTTTTTGGCGTGGTTCCGATAAGTGGTGCTATCGTACATCCACGTTGATGGAGACTTCAACCCACGAAGGGTAATGGTTGCGCGAGTCCACGGAGGGCTCCACCCACGAAGGGTCCATAAAGAAGCAACCTTGTCTATCCCACCATGGCCGTCGCCCACAAAGGACTTGCCTCACTAGCGGTAGATCTTCACGAAGTAGGCGATCTCCTTGCCCTTACAAACTCCTTGGTTCAACTCCGCAATCTTGTCGGAGGCTCCCAAGTGACACCTAGCCAATCTAGGAGACACCACTCTCCAAGAAGTAACAAATGGTGTGTTGATGATGAACTCCTTGCTCGTGTGCTTCAAATGATAGTCTCCCCAACACTCAACTCTCTCTCATAGGTTTTGGATCTGGTGGAAAGAAGTTTGAGTGGAAAGCACCTTGGGAAAGGCTAGAGATCAAGATTCATATGGTAGGAATGGAATATCTTGGCCTCAACACATGAGTAGGTAGTTCTCTCTCAGAAATAGGATGTTGGAA
>NW_021169330.1:0-992 GCF_002162155.2 Triticum dicoccoides
CAGCAATACCTTTACCAGATATTACATGACCCAGATAGGTCACTTCTGACAACCAGAATTCACATTTAGAAAATTTGGCATAAAGGCGATGCTCTCGAAGTTTCTGCAACACTAGCCTTAGATGTTCAGCATGTTCTTCCTCGTTCTTGGAGTAGATGAGTATATCATCGAGGTAAACCACGACGAATTTATCCAAATACTCCATGAAGATTGAGTTCATTAACCGAGAAAAGGTGGCTGGAGCGTTGGTTAATCCGAAGGACATGACGGTGTACTCGTATTGGCCATAACGAGTAACAAAGGCCGTTTTAGGAATGTCCCCGTTTCTGATTTTGATTTGATGGTAGCCCAACCTCAAATCCATCTTGGAGAAGACTGAGGATCCAGCGAGCTGATCATATAGGTCGTTGATCCTGGGAAGCGGGTATTTGTTCTTGATTGTGACCAAGTTGACAGGTCGGTAATCTACAACCATCCGGTCCGTACCATCCTTCTTCTTGACGAATAGGACGGGGCAAGCCCACGGGGATGAGCTAGGTCGGATGAAACCCTTTTTCAAGGACTCATCGAGTTGTTTCTTAAGCTCGGCTAGTTCTAGGGGTGCCATCTTATAAGGTCTTCTAGCAATCGGAACGGTTCCTGGAATGAGGTCTATTACAAACTCAACATCCCTGTCAGGTGGAACACCTGGCAATTCCTCTGGAAAGACATCCGGGAAGTCACGGACTACCGAAACGTCCTCAAGGTCTGGCAAAGGGCTGGCGTTAAGAGAATATAATTGTCGCTTGGCTATTCGGGTCAAGACATTAACTATCTTTCCCGAAGGATGGGTGAGTTGAACAGTCCTAGAGAAGCAATCGATTTGGGCATGATGAGCCGACATCCAGTCCATACCCAGAATGATATTAATATCTGAAGATTTAAGGGCTATCAAAGACGCGAGGAAAACAAGTCTGTCGACTTGGATCTCATTTCCATAACTTACCCTAGAG
>NW_021169331.1:0-1453 GCF_002162155.2 Triticum dicoccoides
AAATTATGTATTTTTGTGTGGGGGGAATACATGCAGTGTTCAACTTGCGTCCCATGCTTCCGTAATGAGTAAACACCATAATGCTTTTGCAAAAAAAATCAGAAAATCGGCTTACGGTAGAGAGTTGATCAAAATGCAATACTGCATTTTTTATTGGTGTATATGTTTAAATGCGCAAGTGCATGTTATAATCCCCAAAGGTCCAGTGCTCTTGTTAGCTTCCTTATTCCCTTGACACAATGAACCAATTTAGCTTCTTGCGTGGATCCTCGTCTCAATCTCTTTCCAAATTAGCATGCTTGCACTGCTTTCCTTATTATCATGTCTAAATTTCCTTTAGCATAGACTGCTTTCCTTACTATTCTGGCTCAATTCCTTCTCATATCCTTTCCATCCTTTACTTCTTTATTTCTCTTGCTGCATGTTGAAACGTCGGTTGAAATCCTCTCTATAGAGCCGGAACTCAATTTTTACCCTTCACTTATTGATTTTCGAGATGACTCCTTGATACCCTGAAAACTGAAAGACCTATATAAGTTAGAAGGATTGGATGTAAAAATGGCGAGGTGGTACTATTTAATAGATCAGATAACATTACATTTCAAATCAAAGATTCTGCTAGGTCGCCTGGTAGCACAATATTTACGTGACTGTGAAGTTGCGAGTTCAATTCCTGGCCCAAACAAATTTCTTGTCCCTGCTTTTTTACCCCCTATGTGTGCTCCCAGGTAGAAATACAAACGCACAAAAGCCCAGCTAGAGGCCCAGCCGAGCAACGCAATGAAATATCGAACGCAGACAAGTAGATCGCATATAATTTTTTTTTTGCCATGAAACTTTACAGACAAGTAGTATGCATTCATATCTATGTGTGTATTATTAAAAAGAATTGAAACCTAACCTTTTTATTTTTGAATTTTTCAAACATCAAGTTACATAGGCTACACGTACATGCATGCATGTGTTTCAAAGATATAAGCTTTTTTGTGGGGTATATGCATATTATTAATTTTCTAGATGGAATATATATCATGCATGTGTGTAAGATCCCTTGGCTTTGAAGTATTTGTGCATTTCTTACATAGATGACAAATGCGTCGGACTTTCTGTTATAAGCTCCATTTGATTAATAATGCATGGTTATGTAGTGTTCAGGTAGAATTTAGGACATCTGATGCTATAATAAAGGACTACAAAATGAATTTACTCATTTATTTTTTCTTTTTTGTGATATCTTCTAGCATATGTTTATTTTCACTGTCCGGGCCACCCGGATAGTTTGTATGAATACATACAAATAGTTTTTTCTAAATGAAAAACAACAGTTACTTAGACTTAGATGGCCAGGCTACACAAACAATTAGAGTGAGATGATATAGTCATGAGTATTTAGAAGCATGCATGGAAGGTTAACAACCAAGATATTGTGCTATCTAGAAACAATATTCACTTC
>NW_021169332.1:0-1157 GCF_002162155.2 Triticum dicoccoides
TTAACCCAAAAGGCATGACTAACCACTCATATAATCCAAACTTAGTTTTAAATGCTGTTTTCCATTCATCTCCCAATTTCATACGAATTTGATGGTAGCCACTACGCAAATCAACTTTGGAGAATATTGTAGAGCCACTCAATTCATCAAGCATATCATCTAGCCTAGGAATAGGATGACGATAACGAATAGTAATATTATTAATGCCTCTACAATCAACACACATACGTGATGTACCATCCTTTTTCGGCACTAGAATAATAGGAACAGCACAAGGACTAAGGGATTCGCGTATATAACCTTTGTCGAGAAGCTCTTGTACTTGACGCATAATCTCCTTCGTCTCCTCTGGATTGGTACGGTATGGTGCACGGTTTGGCAGTGAAGCACCGGGAATTAAGTCAATCTGATGCTCAATGCCTCGAATAGGCAGTAATCCCGGTGGCACGTCTTGTGGAAAAACGTCAGCGAACTCCTGCAAAATGTTAGTGACAGCAGGAGGCAAAGAGGAAGGCACGTCCTCGAATGAAAATAATGCCTCTTTGCACACAAAAGCATAGCAAACAGATTTGCTGAAATCTAGCTCATCAATATCAGATTTGGTGGCAAATAAACATGCACTTTTCAATTTAATTTCAGAAGCAACACTAGATGGTTTATTATTAGGCTTCATTTGTTGCTCAAATTCTTTCGCCACAATCTGATTTTCACTCTTATTCTTCTCCTGTTGTGCTTTATTAGCTCTATTAATATCATCTTTCAAAATGGAATCAGGAGTCATAGGAAGCAAAGTAATATTTTTATCCTTATGAACAAGAGTATAGTGATTGTTTCTACCATGGTGTACAGAATTTTTATCAAATTGCCATGGTCTACCAAGTAATAAGGAACATGCTTGCATAGGTACCACATCACAATCAACATAATCAGCATATGTAGAGATACTAAAATGCACACGAACAGTACGTGTTACCTTAACCTTGCCGCTGTTGTTGAACCATTGGATGTAGTAAGGATGTGGATGTGGTCTTGTGGTGAGAGAAAGCTTCTCCACCATCTCCATGCTAGCCAAGTTGTTGCAGCTCCCTCCGTCTATGATGACGCGCACAGAACGTTCCTTCACAACTCCCTTGGTATGGAACAAATTGTGCCTCTGA
>NW_021169333.1:0-854 GCF_002162155.2 Triticum dicoccoides
GGCTGGGCAGCACCTGCTAGACATGGGGAGCACTAAGAGCAGCACAGTGAGGCCAGGGGAGCACGGAGGCTATGCGTGCAGCAGCAATGGCGGACGGTGGCTTCGGTGCTCGTGGGGAACGACGCTAGAGAGGGAGATAGGGCACGGGGAGAGGGGGAATCGGGTCAAAGGCTCACCGCGGAGCTGCAGGGAGGGTTAGTGGGCTCGGCGGCGGCCGGAGTGCAGCGAATCGGCAGCGACGATCTCCGGTGGCCGAGGAGGGGAACGGCGACATGGGCGGCGATGCAGGGCTCCCGGCGTTGCGTAGCTCCATGGAGAGGTCGGGGGCGTCGAGGCGGAGCCTTTGGTCACTCTGGTGGGGTGGAACGACGGTGGTGGCTACGACTGCGACGAGCGGCGGCGACGGCGGTCCTCGGTCGCGCGAGTGAGAGAGCCAGAGAAGAGAGAAGAAGGAATGGGGGAGAGTGAGAGCGGTCCAGGGGGTGCGTGGCATCCTCAGGGCGACGGGGAGACAGGCAGAGAGGCAGGAGGTGGCCTGGGCGTGTGCCCGCGCGCTCCGGCCACGCGCCTACGCCTACTGGCGCGAGGAGGAAGGCGACAGGGGGGGGGGAAGTGGTGGGCTGGGCCGTTGGGGAAGCTGGGCCAGGTAAGTGGCGCCAGGTAGGTGGCCCAGGTGGCCTTCTCTCCCTTTCTATTTATTTCTGTTTTGTTTTCTTTATTTAATCTGTTTTGCCACTGTTTTGAATTTAAAAATAATTCAAACAATGCCAAAAACTCCTCTGAAAATATTTATGCTGCTTAATGGACTTTTCCAAAAGCACATAAAATGTTTCAGGGTATTTGGAAATATATTC
>NW_021169334.1:0-1035 GCF_002162155.2 Triticum dicoccoides
ACCACCACCAGCAGGTCGACCTCAGGTATATATTCGTAATGGTAGGCCTGCACCACCACCTCAGGTACGAGATGATGTCCATATTCCTAAACCGAAATTGAATATTCCACCATTTGAGGGTAGATATGTTCCTGATATATATCTTACTTGGGAGTTAGAAACTGAACAACGATTTACATGTTTACAATATCCTGAGGAGAGACGAGTTGCTGCTGCCGTTTGTGCTTTCACTAGTTTTGCATGTGTATGGTGGTCTGAACATTGTAGATTATATCCTATTCCAACTACTTGGGCTGCTTTGAAAACTGCTATGCGTACGCGTTGGGTTCCACCATATTATCAACGTGAATTGCTTCAAAAATTGCAGCGTTTAAGACAAGGGAAAAATTCTGTAGAAGAATATTATCAGGAATTACAAACTGGCATGATTAGATGTGGTATTGTTGAGGAGAATGAAGCTATGCTTGCACGTTTTCTAGGTGGATTAAATAGAGAGATTCAAACCATTCTAGACTATAAGGAGTATACTAATATCACTCGTTTATTCCATCTTGCTTGTAAAGCTGAACGTGAAGTGCAGGATCGACAAGCATTGGGGCGAACTAATTTTTCTGCAGGCCGACCTTCATCATGGACACCACGTGCATCTTCTACTTCAACTGCACCAGCACCTCCATCAGGTGCCACCTCCAGCCGTGATACAAGAAAACAGGCACAACCACCATTATCTGCCAAGAGCGCACCTGCGGGGCCTACACAGCGTTCTTCTTCTTCCATGGCATCAACAGGGCACACAAGTGATATTATTTGTCGTCGTTGTAAGGGAGGAGGTCATTATGCGAGAGAATGCAAATCTCCGCGTGTGATGATTGCTACCGCGGATGGTGGATATGAGTCCGCTAGTGACTATGATGAGGAGACTTTGGCTCTTATTACACGTGAAGAACATGGTGGAGATGATTCTGATAATGAGACGCAATACATGGCTCCTGAAGACGCTGACAGGTATGAATGTTTAGTTGCTCAACGTGTTTT
>NW_021169335.1:0-993 GCF_002162155.2 Triticum dicoccoides
TACAATCTACAATGTTCAGACCACCATACACATGCAAAACTAGTGAAAGCACAAACAGCAGCAGCAACTCGTCTCTCCTCAGGATATTGTAAACATGTAAATCGTTGTTCAGTTTCTAACTCCCAAGTAAGATATATATCAGGAACATATCTACCCTCAAATGGTGGAATATTCAATTTCAGTTTAGGAATATGGACATCATCTCGTACCTGAGGTGGTGGTGCAGGCCTACCATTACGAATATATACCTGAGGTCGACCTGCTGGTGGTGGTACAGGTGGCTGCACGTAGTGTTGATTTTGATCAACCTCATCCTCATAGTCTCCCACATAATCATCCTCCTCCGCATCAGCAGCAGGAGCCACAGAAGTATCAATAGCAGCACCAACAGTTTGGCCAAACGCAAGAGGAACACGGCTTGCTCGGCGGAGGTCTGCTTCGCGACGTGGAGGTAGTCGTTGTTGTTGTTGTTGTTGTTGTTGGAGAGGTGCGTTAGCTGCAGCGGGTGGTGGTGGTGGAAGACGCGCGAGCAGTTCATTAAACTTGTTATCGAGCTTTGTTTCGAACGTCTTCTCAAAGCCAGTGATCTTCTCCATGGCCTCTTCAAAATTGTTCAGCACATCTTGCACCTGTTCAGTCATCATTTGCTGAAACTTATCATGAAGCTCCTTGTTCGATAAATTCTCCCAGTCAATCTCGTCGGCTTGTGATCCTGGCATGGTTAGCAGCAATAGAAACACACAAGAATATGATCCTACAGACTACGAACAAATGGTGGTGGTGGGTGTCACAAATCCGTCAAGCAAATCTCAAATTCTTACCAGTTCTTACCCAGCAGCAGGCGGTGATCGGCAACCGTTGTAGTCAAAAACTCTCAAAGCTTGGATAGAGCGATTACCAGGGAGAGTCAAACGCACGACGTAGATGTATGTGGAGCTGGGAAGGCTTATAATATGGTAGCAAAAAGGGTCAGCAATAATCAATTCAGAGATG
>NW_021169336.1:0-1550 GCF_002162155.2 Triticum dicoccoides
GTTAGTCAGGTCGTGGCCGACACCCTCGCCAGGCTTCCGCTTGAAGGTTGCCGAGATACATGACGTGTACATGGCGGTAAGTGGCGAGAGCGTGTGTGAAGAAGTACACCCCTGCAGGGTTAACATGATCTATTCGAATAGCCGGGTCCGCGGTTATGGACTTCTTGGATGCTTACATGGTACATAGACAACTTGAAGTGGATACTATAAAATGCTCAAGACAAGTGTGAGTGCTATGGATGGCCTTCTCATAGAGAGACGGGGATGAATCCATAGTAGCGTATTGTGTGGTGATTAGTGGACTCGTGTGCGCCATATCACCTCAAGAGTTTCTGGTAGTCGTAGAATAGGATAGCCACAGAGTCAAAGCTGGCTTGCTGCAACTAAACCCCACATTACCCTCTTGATACAAATGCATGTATGATAGGATCTGATGTAAGTCTTTCTGAGTACCTTTGTACTCATGTTGCTTTATTTATGTTTTTGCAGCGGAGACTTCGGTCTTACTAGTGTTCTCATGGACTTCGACAAGTAGCTTGTACCTCAGCTACGATCTTGATCGGACATTGTAGATAGTCAGGCTTTCAGCTTTTTTCATTTATAGATGTCTGTACTCAGACATGTAATGCTTCCGTTTGTTGCTTGATTGCTCTGAAGGTTGGGTCATGTGACCCCTGTTTGTGATAAATGCTATGATGGCTCTTCTGAGCTTTTATCTATATGAGTTGTTGAGTTATGCTGTGATGCCATGTTATACAGCACATACTTGCATGTTATGCGTACGTGTAACGTGTATTGTTATGTGTGGGATCTGACTATCTAGTTGTTTATCCTTAGTACTCTCTCTTACCGGGAAATGTCTCCTAGTGCTTCACTGAGCCCTGGTAGCTTGCTACTGCTCCGGAACACTTGGGCTGGCCGGCATGTGTCCTTCTTCGATCCTGTGCCTGTCCCTTCGGGGAAATGTCACGCGATGAATACCGGAGTCCTGTTAGCCCGCTACAGCCCGGTTCACCGGAGTCCTGTTAGCCCAGTGCTACAGCCTGGATTCACTCGCTGATGACCGACACGTTCGATGCTGGGTCATGGATGCCTGTCCCTGTAAGTTAGTGCCACTTTGGGTTTACGACTAGCCATGTCAACCCGGGCTCTTTATCATATGGATGCTAGCGACACCATCATATATGTGTGCCAAAAGGCGCAAACGGTCCCGGGCAAAGGTAAGGCGACACCCGTGGGGATACCGTGCGTGAGGCCGCAAAGTGATATGAGGTGTTACATGCTAGATCGATGTGGCATTGAGTCGGGGTCCTGACAGCCTTGGTATCAGAGCCTGACTGCCTGTAGGATTACCAAGCCAAACTGGTCGAAGTTGAGTCTAGAAATTCTTTAGTTATATAAGGGAATTGATTGTGGGAAGGAACGTAAGGCTCTTTTTACTCCTTATACCTCATGGCCTTCTGATCTGAGTCATCCTATCTTTCCTACGGGGTTAAGGAACTAGGCTTTCTCTTCCGTCTATCAGGATCACGTGTTACTACTCCGTAGTC
>NW_021169337.1:0-1199 GCF_002162155.2 Triticum dicoccoides
GGGGGGAGAAAGCAACCGTGAGTACTCATCCAAAGTACTCGCAAGCAAGGAACTATACTACATATGCATGGGTATATGTGTAAGAAGGCCATATCAGTGGACTGAACTGCAGAATGCCAGAATAAGAGGGGGGATAGCTAGTCCTGTCGCAGACTACGCTTCTGGCAGCCTCCGTCTCGCAGCATGTAGAAGAGAGTAGATTGAAGTCCTCCAAGTAGCATCTCCAAGTATCATCTCCAAGTAGCATCTCCAAGTATCATCTCCAAGTAGCATCGCATAGCATAAACCTACCCGGCGATCCTCTCCTCGTCGCCCTGTAGAAAAGCGATCACCGGGTTGTCTGTGGAACTTGGAAGGGTGTGTTTTATTAAGTATCCGGTTCTAGTTGTCATAAGGTCAAGGTACAACTCCAAGTCGTCCTGTTACCGAAGATCACGGCTATTCAAATAGATTAACTTCCCTGCAGGGGTGCACCACATAACCCAACACGCTTGATCCCATTTGGCCGGACACACTTTCCTGGGTCATGCCCGGCCGCGGAAGATCAACACGTCGCAGCCCCACCTAGGCAAAACAGAGAGGCCAGCACGCCGGTCTAAACCTAAGCGCACAGGGGTCTGGGCCCATCGCCCATAGCACACTTGCACGTTGCGTGGGCGGCCGGAAGCAGAACTAGCCCCCTTAATACAAGAGCAGGCTTACGTTCCAATCCGGCGCGCGCCGCTCCGTCGCTGATGTCTGAAGTGCTTCGGCTGATACCACGACGTCGGGATACCCATAACTACTCCCGCGTAGATGGTTAGTGCGTATAGGCTCGTAGCCAACTCAGATCAAATACCAAGATCTCGTTAAGCGTGTTAAGTATCCGCGAACGCCGAACAGGGCCAGGCCCACCTCTCTCCTAGGTGGTCTCAACCTGCCCTGTCGCTCCGCCACAAAGTAACCGTCGGGGACCGTCGGGAACCCAGGCCCACCTCTACCGGGATGGAGCCACCTGTCCTTTCAGCCCCCAACTCCGAACAGTATCACAGGTAATGTAACAGTGTAAAGTATATAGTATATGCCCGTGATCACCTCCCGAAGTGATCACAGCCCAGTAGTATAGCATGGCAGATGGACAAGAGTGTAGGGTCACTGATGGAACACTAGCATCCTATACTAAGCATTTAGGATTGCGGGTAAGGTATCAATGACTGTAG
>NW_021169338.1:0-1025 GCF_002162155.2 Triticum dicoccoides
TTTTGGGGTCGCGGAGTGATTTCCACGATTAACGAACCCTGGTGTGCGTTTATCTTTTGGTCATCAACACTCGCGGTTTTGGCCGATTCTGACCCGTTTCGTGGACTATTACTCACCATTTTTGGGCCCCAAACGAATTTCCATAGTTGTTGAACCCCAAGGCGCGCTTGCGTGTCGGTCATCAACACTCACAGATTTGGCCAATTCTGGCCCATTTCGTGGACTATTACTCACTGTTTTGGGGTCCCGGAGAGGTTTCCACGATTAATGAACCCTTGGGTGCGTTTACGATTTGGTCATCAACACTCGCGGTTTTGGCCGATTCCGACCCGTTTCATGGACTATTACTCACCGTGTTGGGGCCCCAAACCGGTTTCGTAGTTGTTGAACCCCAAGGTGCGCTTACGTGTCGGTCATCAACACTCACAGTTTTTGCCGATTCTGGCACGTTTCGTGGACTATTACTCACTGGTTTGGGGTCCCGGAGTGATTTCCACGATTAACGAATTCTGGGTGCGTTTTCGTTTCGGTCATCAACACTCGCAGTTTTGGCAGTTTCTGACCCGTTTCGTGGACTATTACTCACCATTTTTGGGCCCCAAACAAATTTCCATAGTTGTTGAACCCCAAGGCGCGCTTACGTGTAGGTCATAAACACTCACAGATTTAACCGATTCTGGCCCGTTTCGTGGACTATTACTCACTGTTTTTGGGGTCGCGGAGTGATTTCCACGATTAACGAACCCTGGTGTGCGTTTATCTTTTGGTCATCAACACTCGCGGTTTTGGCCGATTCTGACCCGTTTCGTGGACTATTACTCACCATTTTTGGGCCCCAAACGAATTTCCATAGTTGTTGAACCCCAAGGCGCGCTTGCGTGTCGGTCATCAACACTCACAGATTTGGCCAATTCGGGCCCATTTCGTGGACTATTACTCACTGTTTTGGGGTCCCGGAGAGGTTTCCACGATTAACGAACCCTTGGGTGCGTTTACGATTTGGTCATCAACACTCGCGGTTTTGG
>NW_021169339.1:0-1307 GCF_002162155.2 Triticum dicoccoides
CATGTTCTTCACGTGTAATAAGAGCCAAAGTCTCCTCATCATAGTCACTAGCGGACTCATATCCACCATCCGCGGTAGCAATCATCACAAGCGGAGATTTGCATTCTCTCGCATAATGACCTCCTCCCTTACAACGACGACAAATAATATCACTTGTGTGCCCTGTTGATGCCATGGAAGAAGAAGAACGCTGTGCAGGCCCCGCAGGTGCGCTCTTGGCAGATAATGGTGGTTGTGCCTGTTTTCTTGTATCACGGCTGGAGGTGGCACCGGATGGAGGTGCTGGTGCAGTTGAAGTAGAAGATGCACGTGGTGTCCATGATGAAGGTCGGCCTGCAGAAAAGTTAGTTCGCCCCAATGCTTGTCGATCCTGCACTTCACGTTCAGCTTTACAAGCAAGATGGAATAAACGAGTGATATTAGTATACTCCTTATAGTTTAGAATGGTCTGAATCTCTCTATTTAATCCACCCAGAAAACGTGCAAGCATAGCTTCATGCTCCTCAACAATACCACATCTAATCATGCCAGTTTGTAATTCCTGATAATATTCTTCTACAGAATTTTTTCCTTGTCTTAAACGCTGCAATTTTTGAAGCAATTCACGTTGATAATATGGTGGAACCCAACGCGTACGCATAGCAGTTTTCAAAGCAGCCCAAGTAGTTGGAATAGGATATAATCTACAATGTTCAGACCACCATACACATGCAAAACTAGTGAAAGCACAAACGGCAGCAGCAACTCGTCTCTCCTCAGGATATTGTAAACATGTAAATCGTTGTTCAGTTTCTAACTCCCAAGTAAGATATATATCAGGAACATATCTACCCTCAAATGGTGGAATATTCAATTTCAATTTAGGAATATGGACATCATCTCATACCTGAGGTGGTGGTGCAGGCCTACCATTACGAATATATACCTGAGGTCGACCTGCTGGTGGTGGTACAGGTGGCTGCACGTAGTGTTGATTTTGATCAACCTCATCCTCATAGTCTCCCACATAATCATCCTCCTCCGCATCAGCAGCAGGAGCCACAGAAGTATCAACAGCAGCACCAACAGTTTGGCCAAACGCAAGAGGAACACGGCTTGCTCGGCGGAGGTCTGCTTCGCGACGTGGAGGTAGTCGTTGTTGTTGTTGTTGTTGGAGAGGTGCGTTAGCTGCAGCGGGTGGTGGTGGTGGAAGACGCGCGAGCAATTCATTAAACTTGTTATCGAGCTTTGTTTCGAACGTCTTCTCAAAGCCAGTGATCTTCTCCATGGCCTCTTCAAAATTGTTCAGCACATCTTGCACCTGTTCA
>NW_021169340.1:0-897 GCF_002162155.2 Triticum dicoccoides
CGGTCATCAACACTAGCAGTTTTGGCCGATTCTGGCCCGTTTCTTGGATTATTACTCACTGTTTTGGCGTCCCGAAGCAATATCCATAGTTGTTGAACCCCAAGGTGCGCTTACGTGTCGGTCATCAACATTGGCAATTTTGGCCAATTCTGGCCCGTTTCATGGATTAGTTTTTGTCTATAAGCTCACTGTTCAGGGGTCGCGGAGTGGTTTCCATGATTAACGAACCCAGGGGTGCGTTTACGTGTCGGTAATCAACACTCGCAGTTTTGGCCGATTCTGGCTGTTTCATGGACTATTACTCACTGTTTTGGGGTCCCAGAGTGATTTCCACGATTAACGAACCCTGGGGTGCGTTTACGTGTCGGTCAATTACACTCGTAGTTTGGCCGATTCTGGCCCGTTTCTTGGATTATTATTCACTGTTTTGGGGTCCAGAAGCGATTTCCATAGTTGTTGAATCCCAAGGTGCACTTACATGTCGGTCATCAAAACTGGCAGTTTTGGGCGATTCTGGCCCGTTTCATGGACTATTACTCACTGTTTTCTGGTCACAGAGTGATTTCCATGATTAATGAACCCCGGGGTGCGTTTACGTGTCGGTCATCAACACATGTAGTGTTAGCCAATTCTGGCCCGTTTCTTGGACTATTACTCACTGTTTTGGGGTCCCGTAGCAATTTCCATAGTTGTTGAACCCCAAGGTGCGCTTACGTGTCGGTCATCAACAATGGCAGTTTTGGCCGATTCTGGCCCGTTTCATGGTCTATAACTCACTGTTTTTGGGTCACAGAGTGATTTCCACGATTAACGAACCCTGGGGTGCGTTTACGTCTCGGTCATCAACACTCGCGGTGTGGCCCATTCTGGCCCGTTTCTTGGATTATTGTTTTGAGT
>NW_021169341.1:0-864 GCF_002162155.2 Triticum dicoccoides
AAAATGACCAAGACTCCGTTCTCCGGAACAATGGAGCGAGCAACCAACTTGTTGGAAATCATACATACCGATGTGTGCGGTCCAATGAGCGTTGAGGCTCGCGGAGGATATCATTATGTTCTCACTCTCACAGATGACTTGAGTAGATATGGGTATGTCTACTTAATGAAACACAAGTCTGAGACCTTTGAAAAGTTCAAGGAATTTCAGAATGAGGTGGAGAATCAACGTGACCGAAAGATAAAATTCTTACGATCAGATCGTGGAGGAGAATACTTAAGTCACGAATTTGGTACACACTTAAAGAAATGTGGAATCGTTTCACAGCTCACGCCGCCTGGAACACCTCAGCGAAACGGTGTGTCCGAACGTCGTAATCGCACTCTATTGGATATGGTGCGGTCTATGATGTCTCTTACCGATTTACAGCTATCATTTTGGGGATACGCTCTAGAGACAGCTACATTCCCTTTAAATAGGGCACCGTCTAAATCCGTTGAGACGACACCGTATGAATTATGGTTTGGAAAGAAACCTAAGCTGTCGTTTCTAAAAGTTTGGGGATGCGAAGCTTATGTCAAGAAACTTCAACCTGAAAAGCTCGAACCCAAGTCGGAAAAATGCGTATTCATAGGATACCCTAAGGAAACTGTAGGGTATACCTTCTACTTAAGATCCGAAGGCAAGATCTTTGTTGCCAAGAACGGATGCTTTCTGGAAAAAGAGTTTCTCTCGAAAGAAGTAAGTGGGAGGAAAGTAGAACTCGATGAAGTACTACCTCTTGAGCGGGATAGTGACGCAGCACAGGAAACCGTTCCTGTGATGCCCACACCAACTGAAGAGGAAAACCATGATAATGATCAA
>NW_021169342.1:0-731 GCF_002162155.2 Triticum dicoccoides
TGAATTTAAACATGATGCACACACCAGGCAGCACCAGAAGCTAGGGATGTGACAACTCACCCCCACTAAACAAGAATCTCGTCTCGAGATTCAAGCGTAGGGTAAGGTGAAGGGGAAACGCAACTAGTATAATGTTCACGATCCAGGGTGCACTTCAAAAGAACGTTGATTTGAACACCATCTTTGTCTTGTCGTCTTGCTCTGAGAAATCCTGTCAACATGACAGGGGGGGGGGGGAAGAAGGAGACTCTAGAAGGGTCGATCTCCTAGAAGATCGAACAACTCAAGATTAACTTACGGAATGAGACATAGAACCATCTTTCGGGTTGAGACACGAGATACACATCAATAGGGGTGGAAGAAACGGATGACGAAGGTTCACTAGGTAGACAACAATTTCATACCTAAGAAGGTGGTAAACGATTGTCAACGTAGCGAGGAGTTGAGTTGCCATGATACCATAACGATACACCTTAGGGAAGGTGACTCGTAGAGATATCCCCTTAAGTGGCAAAAAGAATTACTTTTGATTCAGAGATCATTGAAACTCTTTAAACCAGCCTAAGGCAATTCTCGAGCGATCGTTTGGAGGGGGTCGGTAGAATGGCATACTCGGACTTGGATGATGTGGATTACCTTGTTGAAGACAACGTAATAGATGAATTTGCTTATCACCGGAAATGGAAGAGACCCATGGTAGAATGGCACATTGGCGGTGCAAGCTAGGAACA
>NW_021169343.1:0-927 GCF_002162155.2 Triticum dicoccoides
CCTTGGTGGAGGGGTCCGAAATCAACCCTATCTCTTGTTTCCCCACACATACGGACTCTAAAAATAGCCTATACTTATGTATTTCGAAATTACATGGGCCTGGCCCAATAATAAGGTGACGCAGCACCTAAAATAGCCTCGGGACGAAATTTATGATGTGGCATCTTGTATATTTCGTCCAAGGCTTCATGCTCCCATTATGGTGGCTTCAAAGTCCTGAAATCATCACTTGTAACTCC
Organism: Triticum dicoccoides; assembly: GCF_002162155.2. NCBI lineage: Eukaryota > Viridiplantae > Streptophyta > Magnoliopsida > Poales > Poaceae > Triticum > Triticum dicoccoides. The sequence continues at coordinate 240 of NW_021169343.1, forward strand.
GTTCTTGTTCCCCTTGCGCATGCCATCATCTCCATGCTTGTTCTTGCTCCAATGTTCATCCTTCTCCAAGCTAGGCCCTTCATTTGTAAGCAAAACAAATGTATCCAATTTAGGCAGCATCATATTCTCATGAACATTAAAATCATTACCAAGAAACGAAAGTACCTGGTAATTTAGTTGGCGTGCACGAGCTCTAGTAATTGGTCCAGTATGTATAGCAGCAGGGGCTGTGGGTGTAACAATTGTATTGATGTCCTCATCACCACGAAGGTCTGTTCCTGCAAGCAATCGAAGAACGAGCAAGAATATGATAAAGCAATCTGAATATTGCGAATATATATGAAGTATTGATAATGGTGGGGATCCGAAAGCGGTCTTGGTCTGGTCGTTGGACACAAACGAAGTACACGAAGTTGCAATGGCTAACTTTTAACTAAACAAATCCCCAGGAAAAGCTACTAGATGGATCTACTTATATAGGAGCAAGGGGTGGCGGCCAAGGAGGTGGGAGGACGTCCCAAGGCAGCCTAAAACTAAATCTAGGTCGTACAAGGCCAATGGGCCCAAGTGAAGGTGATGTAACACCTTTGGACTTGTAGTTTGACTCGGATTCTGCTGCAGCATCAGATTGTTTCGTCCACAACTCAACGCTCCGGACGAATTTGAAGGTGATTCCAATTGGGTTGGA
>NW_021169344.1:0-1188 GCF_002162155.2 Triticum dicoccoides
TCTCCGACAAGTTCTACAGTTGTAAGATGGAGGAAAACAGTTCTATCAGTGAGCACATCCTGAAGATGTCTGGGTTGCACAACCGTATGACCCAGCTGAACATTAACCTCCCAGATGAGGCGGTCATTGACAGAATCCTCCAGTCGCTCCCACCAAGCTACAAGAGCTTTGTGATGAACTACAACATGCAGGGGATGGAAAAGACCATTCCTGAAGTGTTCTCGATGCTGAAGTCAGCAGAGGCTGAAATCAAGAAAGAACATCAAGTGTTGATGGTCAATAAGACCACTAAGTTCAAGAAGGGCAAGGGTAAGAAGAACTTCAAGAAGGACGGCAAAGATGTTGCCGCGCCTGGTAAGCCAGTTACCGGGAAGAAGTCAAAGAATGGACCCAAGCCTGAGACTGAGTGCTTTTATTGCAAGGGGAAGGGTCACTGGAAGCGGAAATGCCCCAAACACTTAGCGGATAAGAAGGCCGGCAACACCAAAGGTATATTTGATATACATGTGATTGATGTGTACCTTACCAGTACTCGTAGTAACTCCTGGGTATTTGATACCGGTGCCGTTGCTCATATTTGTAACTCACAGCAGGAGCTGCGGAATAAACGGAGACTGGCGAAGGACGAGGTGACGATGCGCGTCGGGAATGGTTCCAGATTCGATGTGATCGCCGTCGGCACGCTGCCTCTACATTTACCTACGGGGTTAGTTTTGAACCTTAATAATTGTTATTTAGTGCCAAGTTTGAGCATGAACATTGTATCTGGATCTCATTTAATACGAGATGGCTACTCATTTAAGTCTGAGAATAATGGTTGTTCGATTTATATGAGAGATATGTTTTATGGTCATGCTCCGATGGTCAATGGTTTATTCTTAATGAATCTCGAGCGTAATATTACACATGTTCATAGTGTAGATGCCAAAAGATTTAAAGTTGATAACGATAGTCCCACATACTTGTGGCACTGCCGCCTTGGTCACATTGGTGTCAAGCGCATGAAGAAGCTCCATGCCGATGGACTTTTAGAGTCTCTTGATTATGAATCATTTGACACATGCGAACCATGCCTTTTGGGCAAAATGACCAAGACTCCGTTCTCCGGAACAATGGAGCGAGCAACCAACTTGTTGGAAATCATACATACCGATGTGTGCGGTCCAATGAGCGTTGAGGCTCGCGGAG
>NW_021169345.1:0-1437 GCF_002162155.2 Triticum dicoccoides
ATGACCGACACGTTCGATGCTGGGTCATGGATGCCTGTCCCTGTAAGTCTGTGCCGCTTTGGGTTTACGACTAGCCATGTCAGCCCGGGCTCCTTATCATATGGATGCTAGCGACACTGTCATATACGTGTGCCAAAAGGCGCAAACGGTCCCGGGCAAAGGTAAGGCGACACCCGTGGGAATACCGTGCGTGAGGCCGCAAAGTGATATGAGGTGTTACATGCTAGATCGATGTGGCATTGAGTCGGGGTCCTGACAGCGTTGGTATCAGAGCTTGACTGCCTGTAGGATTACCAAGCCAAACTGGTCGAAGTCGAGTCTAGAAATTCTTTAGTTATATAAGGGAATTGATTGTGGGATGGAACGTAAGGCTCTTTTTACTCCTTATACCTCATGCCCTTCTGATCTGAGTCATCCTATCTTTCCTGCGGGGATTAAGAACTAGGCTATCTCTTCTTTCTATTAGGATCACGTGTTACTAATCAGTAGACTTATAAGATTGTTGGATTTAAGTCTCAGTTCAGTTCCTACTACTTCCGTATGTTAATTGTTGATCTCGGAACCTTGATATTGTGCTTCTGAGTGGTTATGCCACCATTTTTGTGATTGTCTCAAATCTTTTTGAGCAATTATAGCCGTTATGCTGTCCGAGTCATCCCAGGTTTCTAAATAGTCTGATGCATTTGCAAATCCCTTCCTTCTGTTTCCGATGTTCCCATGGGCCAGATTAACCACACTAATCGGTGTGTTGAGGTAATTATTGTCTCGACATATATGTTGGAATTATTATTATGACCCTAAGTGCTTAGGGGATCATCTAGTGGTCTAGCCATGATTTGTGTCCTAGTGTGAAGATTCTGGCCTTTATTCTCGGAAGCATCCCGTGATGCTACTTAGTAGTAGGTATTCTACTCCTGGGTTCTGAACCCGAGATTCACTCTACCTACTTCATGTTGATAGTAATTGCTAGTGCCTTTAGGATATTAGTAACCTTTGCGATAGTCCTTGAAGTCCGTGGTATCTTCTTCTTCCAAATACCATGAACTACTTATGGCAGATGTTTATTGGATCAAAAAAAGAATCACAATTAGAGTACTCTTGAGGAGTTCTCCATTCATAATCGTGACCCTGCCAGTTCTACCTTTCTGCATGGGTTATCCGGAAGAAATATGTTGAACTTCGTTCGACATGCTAAACCATGCATCCACAACTCAGAAAATTATATGTTCCTTTGAGTTGTTCTCTTTAGTTGCATTCTGACCCTCGTCTATCAATTGATAGTCAAGAGTATGCGTGCGTTCGTTTATCGATGCCTATTACTCTTGTGGTCCGTCAAGCCATTCTATCGCATAATGACTAGGAGAAACAAACTCCAGTACCTCTTCCATATCCAGGATTGAGTCAAAGAAGTTGTGCTCCGCAGATCAAATTGCTAAT
>NW_021169346.1:0-1283 GCF_002162155.2 Triticum dicoccoides
AGGGACGCCACTGAACCCTCCGGTTATGTGTAGGGACGCCACTGAATCCAGTGGGTGTCATTTGTTTCTGAAATTTCATCTGCGAGTAGAGTGGTAGATCATGTATGCGGAAAAAAAATTCAGATTTTTTGGAAAAAAGTCAGTACATTTTTTTTCTGAATTTACTATTCATAACGGGTGCGTGTGTCGAACCATGTCCCAAACAAACATGTTCATTGAAATCTCAAAATTTTAAAATTTCCCAAGCTGAACTGAGGTACGTATTTGGGGAGTGTTAAAAGGAAAGCATAAAAAATGGGAAACGATAGAAATAAAAACCTTCCAGTTTCACGGCATTAATTGAAATTGACAGCGCCCAACATGCGTTTAACAGTGAACAGCACCCTCTGCAAAGCTGTCAGCAGACTTCCAAATCCAAAAAAAGAAAGAAACGCAGTAGTGCTTGCTGGCACGTCCAATTAGTGCACACGAGGCCGGCCGAAACGCAGCCGCGCGCAGATCAGATCGAAGCCCCGAGGAAACCCTTCCCTTCCCAACTTCAATCCCGTTTCCTGTTTCTGATCCAGCCCGCTCCTACGCGACGCGATCGATGATGTACAAGCTCAGTCTGAACAACTTGTGCCAGCAGCCGCGGTGGGCGACGCCGGCATACACCGACCGGCGCGAGGGCCCTGACCACGCGTCAAGGTTCCATTCCACTGCCGCAGTCAGGACCCACGCGAGGGTCCTCCGTCGGTGGCGCTGAGTTCAGCTGGCCAGAGTCTGGGTCCCGCACACTCATCCAGGCGCAGGACCTCGCCGCAAGGGCAGCCTTGGAGGACGTCACCGCCAGGGAAGTGTTGGAGCACCCCTCGTCACCTCTGCAACTACTGACCGGTGAGTATGTATGCGCCCTAGCTAGCTAGATCTCGTTTTGTTCAAGATTTTAGGGCTCCTGTTACTGCTAGATGCATGCGCCGTCGCCGCTCCGCCCCTCGGCAGCTACTTTTCGGTGAGTATGTATGCGCCTTAGCTAGCTAGATCCTGTTTTGTTCAAGATCCTCGAGCTCCGGCTAGCGCCAGATATATGCGTCGTCGCTGCTTCTAAGTCAACTACCAAAGCAGACATGAGACTACTCCTAAGAACCTGATCCGCCAGGACTGATGGGGCCTCGTCGTGCTCGACAAGATCACAGAAGATGGACTTGCTAACAGTACATCCAGACTCCATACATATAAGTGGGTTACGTTGCCGGTTGTTTGCATACCACCATATATACTAGTAATAATGTACATGCAATGCA
>NW_021169347.1:0-2946 GCF_002162155.2 Triticum dicoccoides
ATCTGAAATTCCAGACAAGTGTTAATTTCACTAAGTCTGAGATCTGTTTACCAATTTCACTTTTGCCATGCTTGTTTGAACCTGTTAATGGATGAATTGGCCATAGGTCAGTGTTCATATTTTGTTAAGCATCATGAATGGATCCCTGCCATGTATTTTTTTGCCATGTTTGAGTGTTGTAGCATGTTTGTCTTGATGCATTTATATGGCTACTTGCTGTTTATCGCAGACCGGTGCCATATTTGAATTGCTCGCCATTTCCAAACCGTGTCTCCGATTCCGACATTCTTTATATCGTTTTCGAGCGAAATCATCTCACCTTTCAAGTGGCACCCTTGGATTTCCATGTTGACGCCAGGTTCATTCATTCCTTGTCAAATCTTGCATTTGCATCACATATCGCACCCCGCATAGCATACCATGTTTGCATCATGTTGTTTGAGCTTTGCACGTGGTTGATTGTGTCCTTTTTGCTTGTTTGTATATTTTGGGTAGAGCCGGGAGACGAGTTTACTAACGAGGAGCCCGTTGAGTTTTCTTTCGAGGATCCAGTCAACTCTGACAACTTTGCAGGCAAGATGATCATACCCTCGAAATCACTTCTATCTTTGCTTTGCTAGATGCTTGTTCTTTTGCTATGCCTATGCTACGATGCCTACCACTTGCTTATCATGCCTCCCAAATTGCCATGTCAAACCTCTAACCCACCATGTCCTAGCAAACCGTTGATTGGCTAAGTTACCGCTTTGCTCAGCCCCTCTTATAGCGTTGCTAGTTGCAGGTGAAGATTGGAGACCGTTCCTTGTTGGAACATTATTTACTTGTTGGGATATCATTATATTATCTTGTTATCTTAATGCATATATACATACTTGGTAAAGGGTGGAAGGCTCGGCCTTTTAGCCTAGTGTTTTGTTCCAGTCTTGCAACCCTAGTTTCCGTCATATCGGTGTTATGTTCCCGGATTTTGCGTTCCTTACGCGGTTGGGTGATAATGGGAACCCCTTGACAAATCACCTTGAATAAAACTTCTCCAGCAATGCCCAACCTTGGTTTTACCATTTGCCACCTAGCCTCTTTTTCCCTTGGGTTTCCGGAGCCCGAGGGTCATCTTATTTAAACCCGCCGGGCCAGTGCTCCTCTGAGTGTTGGTTCAAAAAGCTAGAGTCCTGTGCAGCGCCCCCTCGGGGAAACTCGAGGTTTGGTTTTAGTTGTATGGAGCGCTCATCTGAGTGTGCCCTGAGAATGAGATATGTGCAGCTCCTATCGGGATTTGTCGGCACATCCGGGCGGTGTTCCTGGATTGGTTTTAACTTGTCGGGTTGTCTTGTAGAACTGGGATACCGAGTCTAATCGGAATGTCTCGTGAGAAGGTATATCCTTCGTTGACCGTGAGAGCTTGTCATGGGCTAAGTTGGGACCCCCTGCAGGGACTTGAACTTTCGAAAGCCGTTCCCTCGGTTATGGGAAGATGGGAATTTGTTAATGTCCACTTGTAGATAACTTGAACCTTAACTTAATTAAAATGAATCAACTGTGTGAGTTACTGTGATGGTCTCTTCTCGGCGGAGTCCGGGAAGTGAACATGGTGTTGGAGTAATGTTTGCCACAGGTTGTTCTCTAGTTATTCGATCGCGCTTTCCCTTCTCTTCTCGCTCTCATTTGCGAATAGGTTAGCCACCATATATGCCAGTCGCTTGCTGCAGCTCCACTTATTACCTTGCCTTACCTATAAGCTTAAATAGTCTTGATCACGAGGGTGGGAGATTGCTGAGTCCCTGTGGCTCACAGATTTCTTCCAAACCAGATGCAGGGCCAGACGGCTCCATTCCAGATGATGCGCTTGAGCTCAAGTGGGAGTTCGGCGAGGACTCACACCGTTACTATGTGTCTTCCCGTGAAGATCAGTAGTGGTGGCCAGTTGGGGCGATCGGGACCGTGTCGCATGTTGGGTTGATCTTTTATTTTGGCACCGTAGTCGGGCCATGAGTGATTGGATGATGTAATGCTATTTATGTACTTTGTTTGACATGGCGAGTGTAAGCCAACTATGTTCCTTCCCCTTTTATTATTTATATTACATGGGATGTTGTGAAGATTGCCTAACTTGCGACATTGCTTTCAATGTAGTTATGCCTCTAAGTCGTGCTTCGACACGTAGGAGATATAGCCGCATCGAGGGCGTTACAATGGTGTCCTTAAGATACTTTTTGTATACCTCGCCAATGCGACCAATGGCGATGTGGGCGGCCATGCTCTTTCCTACACTCCAAGTTGGTGCATCAAAGGAAAACTCTATGGGCTTAGTAACTGGTGTGAATATCCTTCCTGGAACATGTACTCGAATCATCCAACGCTCTTCTTCAGGTAGAGTGGCGGTGTAGGTCCTGGTGTTGCTTGCTATTGCGATGCTCAGGTACCTAGTGACTTCCTTCAAGTGTCGTCCGAAAGGGGTGTCGTCATCCGGATGAGCAAACTTGTTCCTTGTGTTTGCCATCTATAGAGTAGAAAATGGAGAAGAGTAAGAAATGAGTAGAGAAGAGTATCCTGTGGCTTGTCCTAGTGGTCGCGTCCTACAGTCAGCGTGTGCTCCGATACCATCTTGTAGCTACCCGACCTCAGACGGTCAAGTCTCTGTGCTTAAGTTTCATCCCTGGATCGGTATTGCTGACACACAGTACTCGAGGATTTATAACAGAGTTCAATCACACACTTATTACATCGAATGTCTCAAAAGAGAACTTATTACAAAAATATGGCTAAAGGCCATCTAAATAAGATAACAGCGAAAGCTTCGAAGGTAGAAGAGTCCATCCAACTCCACGGTAAAACTCAGTGCATGACAACGAACTAGCGCATCTTACTCTTCGTCTGAAAACTCTGCAACATAATACGTTGCAGCCTATGTAGGTTAGCACATGGAATATGCTGGCAAGATAACACTAT
>NW_021169348.1:0-1017 GCF_002162155.2 Triticum dicoccoides
ATATGAAGTCTCCAACAAGTTCTATAGCTAAAAGATGGAGGAGAATAGCTCAAGCAGTGAGCATGTGTTCAGATTGTCTGGGTACTACAATCGCTTCAATCAAATGGGAGTTAATCTTCCATATAAAATAGTGATTGACAGAATTCTCTAGTCACCATCACCAAGTTAGTAGAACTTCGTGATGAACTATAGTATGCAAGGGATGACGAAAACGATTCCCGAGCTTTTCATGATGATGAAACCGATGAAGGTAGAAATCAAGAAAGAGCATCAAGTGTTGATGATTAACAAGACCACTAGTTTCAAGAAAAAGGCAAAGGGAAAGAAAGGGAACTTCAAGAAGAATGGCAAGCAAGTTGTTGCTCAAGTGAAGAAGCCCAAGTCTGGACCTAAGCCTGAGACTAAGTGCTTCTACTTCAAAGGGACTGGTCACTGAAAGCGGAACTGCCCTAAGTATTTGGCGGATAAGAAGGATGGCAAAGTGAACAATGCTATATTTGATATACATGTTATTGATGTGTACTTTACTAGTGTTTATAGCAACCCCTCAGTATTTGATATTGGTTCAGTTGCTAAGATTAGTAACTCGAAACGGGAGTTGTAGAATGAACAGAGACTAGTTAAGGGTGAAGTGACGATGTGTGTTGGAAGTGGTTCCAAGATTGATATGATCATCATCGCACACTCCCTGTACTTTCGGGATTAGTGTTAAACATAAATAAATGTTATTTGGTGTTTGCGTTGAGCATGAATATGATTTGATCATGTTTATTGCAAAACGGTTATTCATTTAAGTTAAAGAATAATTGTTGTTCTGTTTATATGAATAAAACCTTCTATGGTCATACACCCAATAAAAATGGTTCGTTGGATCTCGATCGTAGTGATACACATATTCATAATATTGAAGACAAAAGATGCAAAGTTAATAATGATAGTACAACTTATTTGTGGCACTATCGTTTAGGTCATATTGGTGTAAAGCGCATGAAGAAACTTCATGCGCTTTACACAATA
>NW_021169349.1:0-1100 GCF_002162155.2 Triticum dicoccoides
TACCCCGTTCGTATCCTCGATCAGGCCGAACGTACCACTCGACGCCAGAACATCAAGTTTCTCAAGGTTCAATGGTCGCACCATTCTGAGGATGAAGCAACTTGGGAAAGGGAGGATCGTCTTCGACTCGAGTACCCCGCCTTCTTCCCGGAGGAACCCAAATCTCGGGACGAGATTCTTTTGAGTGGGGGTGAGTTGTCACAACCTAGCTAGTCATGCATTAGAGTGTTGCATCATGTTTACTCTTTCATCAGAAACTTGAAATGGGGATGACAGAACCCCCAGTCCCCTCTGAAACCAACTAGGGTTTACTAAAATAATTTTCAATGAACCTGAAATGCCCTTCTAAAATGTCCATCATTTTTGTCTTGGTTCAGAACCTCTGCCAAAAGTGGTGCACATTTTCCTAGGCCATCTTAGGGTTTTTGAATTAAATCATAAATATTTGAATTTGGGCATTTAAAATAATATAAAATATTTAAATGCTCTAATATCTCCAAACTAAAATGTCTCATGTTGGAAATAATCCAACTATGGGCCAGGAATAGTTTGGTGATTTTTGAACTTGCCTAGGTATTTTATTTAATTCAACAAAGTTGCAGATATATTAAATAAAACAGAAACAAAAATAAAAAAGGGGGAAAACTTACCTGGGCTCCTCCACTGTGCGGCCCAGCCAGCTGGCCGGCCCAGCCAGCAGCGGGCCAACCCACCACTGCAGCTCTCCGTCGTCTTCCTCCCCTCGCCCCGAAGCTGCTGCGTGCTCGCGCGCGCACGGCCGTGCGGCCACCTCCTGCTTGCCGACGCGCTCCTGGCCGCGTGGACGACTCCCGCAGGCCGTCCCGATCCCCCCTGCTCTCTCTCACTCTCCCCCGGCTCTCCCCTCCTCTCCCTCGCTCTCTCTCTCACACGGCCGAACACCACCGTCGCCGCCGTTCGCCATAGCAGCCATCTCCGACCACCCCTCGCTCCCCCGACTAGCTCAGGAGCTCCGCCTCGACTCCCTCTTCCTCCCCACCGCTCCACAGCTCCCCGGAAGCCCTGCATCGCCGCCACGTCGCCGTTCCCCTCTTCGGGCTCCGACCACCGTCGCCGTCGAA
>NW_021169350.1:0-1123 GCF_002162155.2 Triticum dicoccoides
CTCCTCGATCGCGGTTAGCAACTTGAACCTTTCATGCATGTGTGTCATTGATAAAATATGCATGTGTGTTGTTCATTGTTTAATTTCTATTGTTTATAGCTAGTTACTTTAACAAATGCATGATGGTTAATTATATATTTTATATTATAATAATGCAGATGAATCGGCAATGGATGTACGGTAACCGACTCTCCCGCGAGTTCACTACGGGTTTGAAAGATTTCCTCGTAGTGGCTAATGCGAACAAGCAGAAGGGTTTTGTTATCTGTCCATGTGTTGACTGTAAGAATCAGAAGGGTTACTCTTCCTCAAGAGAAGTTCACCTGCACCTGCTTCGGCACGGTTTCATGCCAAGCTATAATTGTTGGACCAAGCATGGAGAAAGAGGGGTTATAATGGAAGAAGATGAAGAAGGGGATGATTTCATCGATGAAAGCTATCTTGCTCATTTCGGTGATACTTTCATGGAGGATGTCGAAGGTGAAGGGGAAGGTGAAGGGGAAGGTGAAGGTGAAGGTGAAGAAGAGGCACATGATGAGACCGTTGATGATCTTGGTCGGACCATTGCTGATGCACGGAGACGCTGCGAAACTGAAAAGGAGAGGGAGAATTTGGATCGCATGTTAGAGGATCACAGAAAGTCGTTGTACCCTGGATGCGATGATGGTCTGAAAAAGCTGGGCTGCACATTGGATTTGCTGAAATGGAAGGCACAGGCAGGTGTAGCTGACTCGGCATTTGAAAACTTGCTGAAAATGTTGAAGAATATGTTTCCAAAGAATAACGAGTTGCCCGCCAGTACGTACGAAGCAAAGAAGGTTGTCTGCCCTCTAGGTTTAGAGGTTCTGAAGATACATGCATGCATCAACGACTGCATCCTCTACCGCGGTGAATACGAGAATTTGAATGAATGCCCGGTATGCACTGCATTGCGTTATAAGATCAGAGGCGATGACCCTGGTGACGATGTTGAGGGCGGGAAACCCAGGAAGAGGGTTCCCGCCAAGGTGATGTGGTATGCTCCTATAATACCACGGTTGAAACGTCTGTTCAGGAACAAAGAGCATGCCAAGTTGTTGCGATGGCACAAAGAGGACCGTAAGTCGGACGGGGAGTTGAGACA
>NW_021169351.1:0-669 GCF_002162155.2 Triticum dicoccoides
AGCTAAATGACCGTGAAATTGAAAATCACTACAAAACGAACTCTGAAAATGTTGAAACTTGGCATGGTATAATCATTTCATCTGCATAGCATGTGCGAAAGGGTAGAGAGGGTCACAAAAAAACTGGACGCACTTCGTGTGCAAACTAGACAAACTCTTTCGGAGTATCAGGGTTTTGGACGAGAACTCATTTGTTACACGGGCACTTCAATATTTTTTAAACTTATTTGAACTCCGGACTACTTTTGTGTTCAGTATGCAGCATTCAAAGCGACATCATCAATTTCCAACATGTTCTGACATCATATGTTGTTTTTCGGTCATTTACCTAATTGTTTAGAGAGCTAAATGACCGTGAAATTGAAAATCACTACAAAATGAATTCTGAAAATGTTGAAACTTGGCATGGTATCATCATTTCACCCACATAGCATGTGCGAAAGTGTAGAGAGGGTCATGGCAAAAACTGGACGCACTTCGTGTACAAACTGGACAAACTCTTTCGGAGTATCACGGTTTCGGACGAGAACTCATCTGTTACACGGGCGCTTCAATGTTTTTTAAACTTATTTGAACTCCCTACATCTTTTGTGTTCAGTATGCAGCATTCAAAGCGACGTCATCAATCTCCAACATGTTGTGACATCATTTGTTGTTTTCGGTCATTTA
>NW_021169352.1:0-1837 GCF_002162155.2 Triticum dicoccoides
CAACAGTTTTCGAGGGTAGAGTATTCAACCCAAATTTATTGATTCGACACAAGGGGAGCCAAAGAATATTCTCAAGTATTAGCAGCTGAGTTGTCAATTCAACCACACCTGGAAACTTAATATCTGCAGCAAAGTGTTTGGTAGCAAAGTAATATGATAGTGGTGATAACGGTAGCAAAAGGTAACAGTAGTAAAAGCAATGTTTTTGGTATTTTGTAGTGATGATAGCAATAGCAACGGGAAAGTAAATAAGCAAAGCACAATATATGGAAAGCTCGTAGGCAATGGATCGGTGATGGAGAATTATGCCGGATGCGGTTCATCATGTAACAGTCATAACCTAGGGTGACACAGAACTAGCTCCAGCTCATTGATATAATGTAGGCATGTATTCCGAATATAGTCATACGTGCTTATGGAAAAGAACTTGCATGACATCATTTGTCCTACCCTCCCATGGCAGCGGAGTCCTTACGAAAACTAAGGGATATTAAGGCCTCCTTTCAATAGAGAACCGGAACAAAGCATTAACACATAGTGAATACATGAACTCCTCAAACTACGGTCATCACCGGTAAGTATCCCGATTATTGTCACTTCGGGGTTAAGGGATCATAACACATAATAGGTGACTATAGACTTGCAAGATAGGATCAAGAACACATAATTGATGAAACATAATAGGTTCAGATCTGAAATCATGGCACTCGAGCCCTAGTGACAAGCATTAAGCATAGAAAAGTCATAGCAACATCAATCTCAGAACATAGTGGACACTAGGGATCAAACCCTAATAAAACTAACTCGATTACATGATAGAGCCCATCCAACCCATCACTGTCCAGCAAGCCTACGATGGAATTACTCACGCACGGCGGTGAGCATCATGAAATTGCTGATGGAGGATGGTTGATGCTGACGATGGCAACGGATTCCCCTCTCCGGAGCCTCGAACGGATTCCAGATCAGCCCTCCGAGGTTTTAGGGCTTGGCGGCGGCTCCATATCGTGAAACACGATGATTTCTTCTCCTTGATTTTTTTTCTCATCAAAACTCAATATATGGAGTTGGAGTTGGAGTCAGAGAGGCAATAGGGAGCCCACGAGGTAGCGGGACGTGCCCCCCACCCTCATGGCAAGGTGGTGGCCCCCCTGGCCTTCATCTTTGGCAGGTATTTTTCTTATTTTCGGAAAAGTGTCTCCGTTAAGTTTCACGTCATTCCAAGAACGTTTGCTCCTGCACATAAATAACACCATGGTAATTCTGCTGAAAAGAACGTCAGTCCGGGTTAGGTCCATTCAAATCATGCAAGTTAGAGTCCAAAGAAAGGGCAAAAGTGTTTGGAAAGTAGATACGTTGGAGGCATATCAACTCCCCCAAGCTTAAACCTTTGCTTGTCCTCAAGCAATTCAGTTGATAAACTGAAAGTGATAAAGAAAAACTTTTACAAACTCTGTTTGCTCTTGTTGTTGTAAATATGTAAAGCCAGCATTCAAGTTTTCAGCAAAGATTATAACTAACCACATTTGCAATAACGCATAGGTCTCAAGTTTACTCATATCAATGTCATAATCAACTAGTGAGCCATAATAATAAAACTCAGATGCCAACACTTTCTCAAAACAATCATAATATGATATAACAAGGTGGTATCTCGCTAGCCCTTTCTGAGACCGCAAAACATAAATGCAGAGCACCTTTAAAGACCAAGGACTGACTAGACATTGTAATTCATGGTAAAAGAGATCCAGTCAAGTCATACTCAATGTAAACTAACAGAAATGAATGCAAATGACAGCGGTGCTCTCCAACAGGTGCTTTTTAATAAGAGGAAGAT
>NW_021169353.1:0-1098 GCF_002162155.2 Triticum dicoccoides
GGAGACCGAAAGGTCGAGCGTGAATCATATAGTAGATACGATCAACATGGTGATGTTCACCAATGAAACTACTCCATCTCACGTGATGAGCCAATATGGGAGGTGGAATCCTACTAGGACTAGGGAGTCCTAGTAGGACTCCACAGTTGGCGCGCCCCCTACTAGGGCCGGCCTCCTCCTCCCTTGCTCCTTTATATACGGGGGCAGGGGGGCACCTCTAGACACAAGTTGATCCACGTGATCATATTCTTAGCCGTGTGCGGTGCCCCCTTCCACCATAGTCCTCGATAATATTGTAACGGTGCTTAGGCGAAGCCCTGCGACGGTAGTACATCAAGATCGTCACCACGCCGTCGTGCTGACGGAACTCTTCCCCGACACTTTGCTGGATCGGAGTCCGGGGATCGTCATGGAGCTGAACGTGTGCTAGAACTCGGAGGTGCCGTAGTTTCGGTGCTTGATCGGTCGGGCCGTGGAGACGTACGACTACATCAACGAAGTTAAACGCTTCCGTTGTCGATCTACAAGGGTACGTAGATCACACTCTCCCCCTCTCGTTGCTATGCATCACCATGATCTTGCGTGTGCGTAGGAATTTTTTTGAAATTACTACGAAACCCAACAGTGGCATCCGAGCCTAGGTTTTATGTGTTGATGTTATATGCACGAGTAGAACACAAGTGAGTTGTGGGCGATATAAGTCATACTATTTACCAGCATGTCATACTTCGGTTCGGCGGTATTGTTGGATGAAGCGGCCCGGACCGACATTACACGTACGCTTACGCGAGACCGGTTCTCCTGACGTGATTTGCAAAAAAGGTGGCTAGCGGGTGACAGTTTCTCCAACTTTAGTTGAACCGAGTGTGGCTATGCCCGGTCCTTGCGAAGGTTAAAACTGCACCAACTTGACAAACTATCGTTGTGGTTTTGATGCGTAGGTAAGATTGGTTCTTGCTTAAGCCCGTAGCAGCCACGTAAAACTTGCAACAACAAATTAGAGGACGTCTAACTTGTTTTTGCAGGGCATGTTGTGATGTGATATGGTCAAGACATGATGCTAAATTTTATTGTATGAGATGATCATGTTTTGTAACC
>NW_021169355.1:0-837 GCF_002162155.2 Triticum dicoccoides
GGTGCTTTAGTGCTGGTATGATCGCATCCGACATGTTACCCCGGTCTTCGTCCCTTATCCTTGCCCCTCCCAGCTCCACTACAAAGACGATTGTACATTGCTTTGGCCGCTCCCTCTCAACTACGGAGACGAGTTTAACGCGGTTTCCACCCCTCCCTCTCAACCGCACCAGTGCACACTTGCCGCGCCACAACGCCGACGCTGGACCCGTGAATCGTGAGCACCCAGCTATGACTTACCGCACTCGTGCAAAATAATAAAACACGGTAAATATATTACTTACACGTATGTTTTGTTTTGCAAGCGGCGCGAAAAAAATTAAAAAGGGTATGCAACACGAGGACTTCCCAGGAGGTCACCCATCCTAGTACTACTCTCGCCCAAGCACGCTTAACCTCGGAGTTCTGATGGGATCCGGTGCTTTAGTGCTGGTATGATCGCATCCGACATGTTACCCCGGTCTTCGTCCCTTATCCTTGCCCCTCCCAGCTCCACTACAAAGACGATTGTACATTGCTTTGGCCGCTCCCTCTCAACTACGGAGACGAGTTTAACGCGGTTTCCACCCCTCCCTCTCAACCGCACCAGTGCACGCTTGCCGCGTCACAACGCCGACGCTGGACCCGTGAATCGTGAGCACCCAGCTATGACTTACCGCACTCGTGCAAAATAATAAAACACGGTAAATATATTACTTACACGTGCGTTTTGTTTTGCAAGCGGCGCGAAAAAAATTAAAAAGGGAATGCAACACGAGGACTTCCCAGGAGGTCACCCATCCTAGTACTACTCTCGCCCAAGCACGCTTAACTTCGGAGTTCTGATGGGATCCAGTGC
>NW_021169356.1:0-1046 GCF_002162155.2 Triticum dicoccoides
CACACCCCACGCCGCGCCGCCGCACCACCCAAGCCGCGCCTCACCCCGCGCCTCTCACCCGCGCCGCCGCCCTTGTGCATCGCCGCCGCGCCCAACGCCGCCCAACCCCGCGCCCTAGTGCCGCCACCGCCACCATACACCGCCACCGCCGCCATGCGTCACCGCGCCGCCGCCGCCCTGCGTCAACGCTGCCGTCGCCGCCGTTCGCCGGAGGTACCGCGCCGCGTCTCTTCTTTCCCTCGGTTCGGTTTTTCTTATAAACCGTTCCGATTCTTTTCTTCTCTACCGATTCGTTTTCTTTCCGATTTTTTCGCTAAACCGTTCCGGTGTTCTAGATCGGTTTTTCGTTCGATCTCTTTTTCCGAAAACCCTAGATTGGTTTTCGTTCTTCTTTCGGACCGTTCGTCTCAACGAACGTGATCACCGATTATTTCCCGGTTAACGACGTCTGTCCGTATAACCGTTCTTCTTTTTCTTCTCGTCGGATTTATTCCGCAATCGCGATCTCAGATCCGATCTTCGTTCTAGTTTATCTTCTCGCTCGTTTATCGGAATCAGGTGATTCAAGCGCCTGGAGTTTCATCTCGAAACCGCCGTTCCGTCTAATCAACTTGAACAAGCTTTTGCTACAGTAAAATTTTGACCTAGATTCAACTTGCTAGAACCGAGTTGTTTCTTCCGCCGTTTGTTTTTCGTCGTTTGTTCGGCTCGTTCTTTCTTTGCAACCGGAGTTCTTAAGTTGAACTTTCTGGTTCGTTCTCTTGTTCGATTTTTCCCTGTGCATTAGATGAGTACTTATTGTGTGGTTACTATTGTTTGCTTACGATAGATCGACCGGAGTGTGACGAGTAGATCTATCACGAGTTTTGAGTGCGAATCATCTTCATCAACATTGCAGGCAAGTTCACACTTTGATCATACCTTTTCTACAACCCATGTTTTATTGCATTAGATCAATCCTCTCACACTGCATGATTAGGATCTAATTAAATTGTGGGATGGGAAGTAGATGAGGTAGTACCTATTACCTGTATTATTATCAAACC
>NW_021169357.1:0-1163 GCF_002162155.2 Triticum dicoccoides
AGTTTTGGCCAATTCTGACGCGATTTGTGGGCTATTATTCACCATTTAGGGCTCCCGAAGCGATTTCCATAGTTGTTGAACCCCAAGGTGCGTTTAGGTGTCGGTCATCAACACTCACTGTTTTGGGGCCCCGGTGTGATTTCCACGATTAACGATCCCCGGGGTTCGTTTACATGTCGGTCATCAATACTAGTAGTTTTGGCCAATTCTGGCCCGTTTCGTGGACAATTACTCACTGTTTTGGGGCCCCGGAATGATTCCCATGTTTAACGAACCCCCGGGTGCGCTTACGTGTCGGTTATGAACACTCACAGTTTTGGCCAATTCTAACGCGTTTTGTGGACTTTTAGTCACCGTTTTCTGGGCCTGAAGTGATTTCCATAGTTGTTGAACCCCAAGGCGCACTTACGTGTTAGTCATCAACACCCATAGTTTTGGCTGATTCTGTCCTGTTTCATGGACTAATACTCACTGTTTTGGGGCCCCGGAGTGATTTCCACGGTTAACGAACTGCAGGGTGCATTTACGTATCGGTCATCAACACTCGCATTTTTGGCCGATTCTGGCCCGTTACTTGGACTATTACTCTGTTTTTGGGTCCAAGCGTGATTTCCATGATTTACGAACCCCGTGGTGCATTTACGTGTCGGTCAATGACACTCACAATTTTGGCCAATTTCTGGTCTGTTTTGTGTACTATTACTCACCGTTTTGGCGTCTCAGAGCGATTTCCATTATTTACAATCCCCGGGTGCGTTTGCGTCTCTGTCGTCAACACTCACAGTTTTGGCCAATTCTGACGCGATTCATGGACTATTACTCATCATTTAGGGGTCCCGAAGCGATTCCATAGTGGTTGAACCCTAAGGTCCGTTTACGTGTCGGTCATCAACACTCGCAGTTTTGGCCGATTCTGGCCCGTTTCATGGACTATTACTCACCGTTTTGGGGCCCCAAAGTGATTTTCACGGTTGTTTGACCCCATGGTGCGCTTACGTGTCGATCATCAACAAGCGCATTTTGGGACGATTTTGGCCCATTTCTTGCATTATTACTTAGTTTTGGGGTCCCGGAGTGATTTCCACGATTGACGAACTCCACGGTGCGTTTAAGTGTCGGTCATAAACACTCACAATTTTGGCCAATTCTTGTCCGTTTCATGC
>NW_021169358.1:0-2221 GCF_002162155.2 Triticum dicoccoides
AGAGAACATGTATTCGTCCTCGTTTGTATCTTCAAATATGACTTCGTCATTACCTGTGTTGTAATCTTATATGTATAATATATATTTCTCTGTACTGCATAAGAATATATATGAAATTGATAACCTTACCATGATCCTCGTTGTGGATTGATTGTGTTGGTGCGTCCGCTTCTTGGATGGCTGCGTCTTTCTCACACATGACTTTATTATTTGCTGTGTAGATTTTTTTGATTTATAAAGATATGCATATAGTTCAAGTACTGTATAAAAGTATATGCAATTGATTATCATACCGCGAACATCATTGCAGAATGATTCTATTCGTGCATCTACTTCTTTGATTGTAGGAGACATTGAAGAGGGGATGTCTGGCCATAAAGCCACCTTATTGTGATCGCCATTGTATAATGTCTGTGTTGGGGTATCTGCTTCTTTCATGCTTGGAAACATTGATGAGGGGATGTCTGTCCACAATATATGGTTAGTTGTACAAGCACATGTATATTTACTTTGAATGCTAGTATTGTATCAAATTTAGATTTTTACCGTAAATCATTACTTGTGGTTGATGTAGAGGCTCTGTGTCATTGTTGCCGGTTTCCGTCATGGATGCATCTTCTTCTGATGATACTGAAACATTTTTCCTCCGTCTTGTCGTGAATTGTTTGTTACGGCGGTGCAGCAATGTTTGTCTTTCTCCTGGCGTGACATGCTTTCTGTGATTTACAGAAGGGGTAGAAATACTAACTTCTTGTTCAGTTGAGCTATATGCAGGGTTTTGCATCGCAATTGAGTCTTTGTTTGCTGTATTGCGCTTCAATTCATTTATATGTTCTATTCTAGCTTTCTTTTGGTCTGACTGCATATTTGCATATATCTGCCTATGCTGTGCACATATCTTTTCTTTCTTTTGTTGATAGGCTTCACGACGTCTTTTGAGTTTTTCCTGCTTTTCTCCATCAGTCATCTGTGCATTGAGCTCTGCTATTTTTTCTTTCTTTTGTTGATAGGCTTCACGATGTTTTTTGAGTTTTTGCTGCCTTTTATCATCGGTCATCTGTGCTTCATTGGTCATCTGTGCTTCATCGTTCATCTGTGCTTCATCGGTCATCTGTGCATAGAGCTCTGCTTTTTTTTTCTGATGTTGATAGGCTTCGCGGCATTTTTTGAGTTTTTCCTGTTTTTTTTCGTCGTTCATCTCTGCATAGCGCTCTCTTTCTCTCTTCCTCCGTTGCTCCTTAGCATCCATTATTTGATATTGTCAAAAATGCCTGCCTGCATGCATGAGAGTTTTGAAAAGTGTAAACAAATATTATTTATTAAAAATGGGAACTTGATTAGCACAGACATTTGCTGATATAGTATTTACTCTTCAAACAACACTTATCTTTCCAAGTGAAATGAAAACAGAGGATATAAGTTATTTGTGGGGAATAAGTATAGACATTTGTTGATATAGTATTTATTCTTCAAACAACACTGATCTTACCAAGTGAAAAGCAGAGTAAATATAAATTTCTTGTGGGGAATTAGCACAGACATTTGTGAGCAGCGTCCCAAGGAACCGGGAGTATTAGACTCCTACGAAATGTAAGTATAATGCTATTTAATGATGAAATGCATAAATCTGTAAATGTTGTCAGTCGTGGAAATTATCTTACAGTATATTTGCGATTGCATATATTCGAAGGTTTTGATAGTAATAGCTAAGTCATTCTAGCTTTTAGGATTTATATAATGCTAAGACCTATGAGTATTTCTCAAATTTTCAACTAAATGGCCCTGGTGCAGCCATTGATACACTATTCATGGGTTCAACCCATGCAACTCGATATGTAACAGGAACTGCTGTTGTATATAAGCGATAGACATATTGCTATTTTTTTGTTAGTCCTATTATTATTGTATTTTCCTATTTTCAAATTTTAAATCTGTTGACCATCTATATGCTAAGCTCATACATGTGGTGCTTCCCAGGGGAACTTCTGTTTCTATCTTTTTGCTCAAACGATTGATCTCCAAATCAACTTGCTTATGGTTGTGCATAACAAAATAGATACGCGAAAATGCTGACTTCTCATTATTTGTTAAATAAGCTAAAATTACTGCTGATCAACGATGATATGCATCATCATTTTTTTTGTTTTACTTACTTATCAATTTTTAGTGTATGTTCCGAGCCACACCTAAATGGTACATAGATTAACATGTCTATGAATCT
>NW_021169359.1:0-665 GCF_002162155.2 Triticum dicoccoides
AAAGAGCCCGTGCGTTGCAACGGGACAGAAAAAACGCACGTTCTTAATCCAATGACCACGACTCGAGACCCTGATAGGTAGACGTTCTTTATTTAAAATGGCATCACATTTGTGTTCCCGATGGTGGTCTCACTGCTCACACAACGAAAATGCATTTGAATGTGGCCAGTCCTAAGGCGTCTCTCTCTCTCACACACACACACGCGCGCTCGCACGCACACAATCACTCAGAATAAATGAGAAAAGTGTTGTTTTTTCCCGCGAGGTTTTCAGAGTTGTGTATGCGTGGTTATCAATGTTTTTTTCCCACTCAATCTGGTTTTAATGTGTGTTTATTTGCAATTTGGATCACCGTCGGTGCGAAAGAAAAACGGACCATGCAATATAGATTAAGTTTGCACCCAAATTAATAGTTTAGAAATATTTAACAGCTAAAAGTAACAGTATATTTAGATTCTACACATTTTTCTAATCAAATTTCATATATAATATGTTAAAATCGGAGTTACGGTTTAAAAGATATGGATAATTTTGTTTTAGATAAACTGCGGATAGATTAACCGAAAGGTTAGGGGATTTTCTGTTAAAATACAAAAAAACGATTCGTATGACTTAAATATGGACGGCGGGTTGATTACCTGAAATCTCAGGGGTTTTCTAAAAAC
>NW_021169360.1:0-1524 GCF_002162155.2 Triticum dicoccoides
AGAGCAGTAGCAAGCTACCATGGCTCAGCGGTAACACTAGGAGACATTTCCCGGTAAGAGAGGCAACTAAAGATAAACAACTAGATAGTCAGATCCCACACATACCAAGCATTTCAATCATACACACAATATGCTCGATATGTGCAAATACAACGAAGCATCACAACATGACTCTATGACACAAGTACTTTATTTAAGGCTCAGAGAGCCACACATAACATACACAAAGGTACGGGTCTCACGACCCGGCATGCAAGTCATACAGTCATACAAACCAGCAGCGGAAGTAACTTGTCTGAGTACAGACAACTAGTAAAATAAAGAGGCTTGGAAAGCCTAGCTATACTACATGGTCCTTCACAAACTCAGGATCACCACCTGGGCCTTTAGCCTACTCGTTGATGTCAACGTCTACGTAGAACCCATCAGAAGGGGTTGCAGCGTCTTCTGTAAAAATGTAAATTATAGCAACATGAGTACAAAGGTACTCAGCAAGACTTACATCAGATCCTACATACATGCATATTATCAAGAAGGGTTGGTGGAGTTATTGCAGCAAGCCAGCTTTGACTCTTGGCTAGACTATCCTACGATACTCCAACTTGAAATGGTTTTGCGCACACGAGTCCACTACTCACCACTTCAATACACTACCGAGGATCCACCTCCGTCTCCCTACGGAAAAGCCATCCTCGGCACTCACACTTATCTTGAGGCTTTTAGTAGTTTCCATTTACTTGTCTATGAACTGTATAGGCAACCAAGTAGTCCTTTACCGCGGACGCGGCTATTCGAATAGATCATGTTAACCCTGCAGGGGTGTACTTCTTCATACATGTTTCCACCACTTAGCGTCTGCACACGACATGTGCTCGGCAGACTTCAAGCGAAAGCCGACGTGGGTGTAGACCACGACCTACCTAAACACTTAAGCCTCTAGTCCAGGTTTATCGCCTATCCAGGTTCCATCCGTAGGGAGTCCGGCCGAGGTTTCCCATACGGCCCCGAACGATGTGAACAGGGTTCCCGAGATACCTAACGGGTATTCGGTACACCCGGCCACGTACCTACCGCATCACAGCCCACCCCTACGGTCAGCGCTGTCCACGGCCTCCAGTAGGCTACAAACACCAGAAACTACTTGCAACTCCTGGACAGAGAGCTAGGGTGAATAAGAAGTCGAGCGGGGTCATATTTCAGGGCCCCATGCATGGTAGTAGCTGTATCTTAAATCACACATACAGATCTCAGTGCTTAAGGTCGGCTTCAATGAAACAACCCACCATGTACTCCTACATGGCCTCTCATCGATACCTTTACCAAATCGTGTTCACCACACCACTCTCATTACCGACATAATCATTTCACTCTAGCCCATCACCCAGATGAACCAGACCTGAGACGACTCTAAGCATAGCAGGCATAGCAAGGTAGGAACAACACATACATATGGCTCAATCAACTCCTACACATGCTAGTGGGTTTCATCTAGTTACTGTGGCAATGACAGGTCATGCAGAGGAA
>NW_021169361.1:0-1376 GCF_002162155.2 Triticum dicoccoides
TGTTTAAACATAATAATCACTTTTCCTTTCCCTTGGTTTGTTTAAACCTTCTTGTGATCTATATAATATAAGCAGTAATATCCCTGCTCATGTAAACACCTCGGTGTACCATCTTGTCTGGTGTAACCCTGTTACTATTGTTGATGACATTCCGGTAGCCACCGATGGACGAGAACTTTGCCTATTGGTCCGCCTCGTTCAACGAGCAGGAAATGGTTCTCTTCGTCCCTCGCCCTTGGTATCGATGTTGTTGCCGACATATCTGACAGGCTACCCTTTGACACGCCTTACTATCATGACCGTGCAAAATGTCGGCCCCCTTCCTACTTTCAACCACATGATGGGCCCATAACCCACAGTTCCACAGGATCGAAACCTGACTCTCCTGCACCCCCTCTTCCCAAGGTTGTTCCTCGCGTGCGGCCTCGTATGTAATTCACGGGCCACCGTCCCAAGTGATCTATTTTGGTAGCAGACGCAATACTCAATCTCATTGCTCTGGACCCCTTTCGCATGTTGTTTCAGACATCAAACAATGGCCTATCCGTTTGAAACTTCTCATGGTACCTTCTTACTTTACTCTCGATATTTTCTTAGGTTCAATTCGAGAGTTACTTCCTACCCCATTCCCTGAGTTATGTACCAGATAGTCAACCTGGTAAGGCCCGCCCTTCCCGAGTCTTCCCCCATAACCTTTTCGTAAGTATGATGAAGATCCCGAAGACAGGATGACGACTTCATCATTTTGACCTGAAGCAGAAGTATGAAGGCATCAATATATTGGATTGACCTCTTTGAGAAGAGCAACCAACACCGAGAAGATCCGTTAGAATTTCGTAACCAATCTCTCCACCTTACTCCCCTCCTAAATCTCGGGACGAGATTTCTTGTAGTGGAGGAGAATTGTGACGCCCGGGTAGTTAGGCTACAGTAAACCCTGCTAATGATGCCATGTCACCCTTGCCGCTGTTGCTAAACACATGTTAGATCAAAACGTTTAAAAATCAAATTTGGATTTGGGCAAACAACAAAAGTTTTCAAACATTAAGACTAAAATGTCCAAAAGGTGTCAAATAAATCATGGATAATACTAGTGGAGAAACCACACTTTTATAAAATGTTTGAATGCACTAAAATGGTTTAAGCAGTAGCTAAAACAACTAGATAAGTGCCTTTTGAATTTTATAAAATACTAAACTATTTTATTTGGGGGTTAAACCTTTTTGTGACCGTGGACTAAGTTGAAATACTAATTTAGGTGCTAAGTGTATATTTTGCTAAAACTAAAATAAATGTAACTAAAGTAAAACCGTAAAAGGAAAATAAAGAAAATAAAACAAAAACAAAAGAAGGAAACTTCCCCTCCACTGGGCTCC
>NW_021169362.1:0-1935 GCF_002162155.2 Triticum dicoccoides
AAAGTTGATAGAGGCAAAGGTGTCCCGTCTTTCGATGAGATGGTGGATTTCGCTTTGGTGGAAGTCGACTTTGACGATCCGACTACGAACGTGCGAGGACGTCGCGCCTTAGCAATCGCTAAACCAACTCCGAGAGGTTATTGACCACGCCGGAGCACGATCAACCTGACCACGAGGGTCTGTTTCCTGCGAGCAAACGAAGAACAAGCAAGAAACTGAGATTGCAATCTGGATATTGCGAATATAAGATGAAAGCTTTATTGATCAAGGTGGGATTCTGTGACGCCTTTGTCTGGTCGTTGAACACAAACGAAGTACGCGAAGTTGCAGCTATGGCGAACTTTTAATCTAAACAAAACCCAAAGTCTAAACGATGCCCTAAGGGCTGTATATATGGAGGAAGAGGGGGGGAATTTCGTGGCCCTTGGTGGAGGGGTCCGAAATCAACCCTATCTCTTGTTTCCCCACACATACGGACTCTAAAAATAGCCTATACTTATGTATTTCGAAATTACATGGTCCTGGCCCAATAATAAGGTGACGCAGCACCTAAAATAGCCTCGGGACGAAATTTATGAAGTGGCATCTTGTATATTTCGTCCAAGGCTTCATGCACCCATTATGGTGGCTTCAAAGTCCTGAAATCATCACTTGTAACTCCGTTCTTGTTCCCCTTGCGCGTGCCATCATCTCCATGCTTGTTCTTGCTCCAATGTTCATCCTTCTCCAAGCTAGGCCCTTCATTTGTAAGCAAAACAAATGTATCCAATTTAGGCAGCATCATATTCTCATGAACATTAAAATCATTACCAAGAAACGAAAGTACCTGGTAATTTAGTTGGCGTGCACGAGCTCTAGTAATTGGTCCAGTATGTATAGCAGCAGGGGCTGTGGGTGTAACAATTGTATTGATATCCTCATCATCCTCCCCTTCTTGAAATGAAGTCGTCCTCGACGGAAGTTCATCTTCCTCACCCAAATAAGGCTTCAAATCTGCAATGTTAAAAGTGGGGCTAACCCCAAAATCTGCAGGCAGCTCAAGTTTATATGCATTATCATTTATTTTCTCTAACACCTTAAAGGGACCATCAGCACGTGGCATTAACTTTGATTTGCGCAAATCAGGAAATCTATCCTTACGCAAATGTAACCAAACAAGATCTCCAGGTGCAAACACAACATGTTTTCTACCCTTATCTCCAGCAAGTTTATATTTAGCATTCATACGCTCAATGTTTTCCTTAGTTAACTCATGCATTTTTAAAATCAATTCAGCACGTTGTTTTGCATCAAAATTAACCTTCTCCGAAGATGGAAGAGGCAACAAATCAATAGGTGCACGAGGTAGGAAACCATACACAACTTCAAAAGGGCACATCTTAGTAGTAGAATGCAATGAACGATTATAAGCAAATTCAATATGAGGCAAGCATTCCTCCCACATTTTCTTATTATTCTTCAAAACATCCCTAAGCATAGTAGACAACGTTCTATTGACTACTTCAGTTTGTCCATCAGTTTGGGGGTGACAAGTAGTACTAAAAAGCAGTTTAGTCCCCAACTTAGCCCATAAACATCTCCAAAAGTGGCTAAGAAATTTAGTATCGCGATCTGAAACAATAGTATTTGGCACACCATGCAAGCGAATAATTTCACGAAAGAACAAATCAGCAACATTAACAGCATCATCGCTTTTATGACATGGTATAAAGTGTGCCATTTTCGAGAATCTATCCACGACAACAAATATGCTATCCCTCCCCTTCTTTGTTCGAGGTAAACCTAAAACAAAGTCCATAGATATATCCTCCCAAGGAACACTAGGTACAGGCAAAGGCATATATAAACCATGAGGATTGAGTCGTGACTTAGCTTTTTGACATGTAGTGCATCGAGCAATAAAACGCTCAACATCCCGTCTCATCTTTGGCCAAA
>NW_021169363.1:0-966 GCF_002162155.2 Triticum dicoccoides
TGATGGCCAGAACCTTCACACTGAGAACACAAAACATTGCTAGATTTCTAGGTGACTCCCTAAACACCTAGGGTCATAATAATTATTCCAACATAAATGTCAAGGCAATAGAATACCTCAACTCAACAATTAGTGTGATTGAGCTGGCATAAAGGAACATCGAAACCAGAGGGAAAGGATTTTTGCAAATGCATCAGACTATTTAGAAACCTGGGATGACTCGGACAGCATAACGGCTGTAAATGCTCAGAAAGATTTGAGACATTCACAAAAATGGTGGCATAACCACTCAGAAGCACAATATCAAGATTTCGAGATCAACAATTAACATACAGAAGTAGTAGAAACTGAAACGAGGCTTAAGTCCAACAATCTATAAGTCTACGGATTAGTAACACGTGATCCTGATAAAAAGAAGAGATAGCCTAGTTCTTAATCCCCGCAGGAAAGATAAGATGACTTAGATCAGAAGGCATAAGGTATAAGGAGTAAAAAGAGCCTTACGTTCCATCCCACAATCAATTCCCTTATATAACTAAAGCATTTCTAGACTCAACTTCGACCAGTTTGGCTTGGTAATCCTACAGGCAGTCAAGCTCTGATACCAACGCTGTCAGGACCCCGACTCAATGCCACATCGATCTAGCATGTAACACCTCATATCACTTTGCGGCCTCACGCACGGTATCCCCACAGGTGTCGCATTACCTTTGCCCGGGACCGTTTGCGCCTTTTGGCACACGTATATGACAGTGTCGCTAGCATCCATATGATAAGGAGCCCGGGCTGACATGGCTAGTCGTAAACCCAAAGTGGCACAGACTTACAGGGACAGGCATCCATGACCCAGCATCGAACGTGTCGGTCATCAGCGAGTGAATCCAGGCTGTAGCACTGGGCTAGCAGGACTCCGGTGAACCGGGCTGTAGCGGGCTAACAGGACTCCGGTATTCATCGCGTGACATT
>NW_021169364.1:0-1153 GCF_002162155.2 Triticum dicoccoides
TCGACTACTACTCACCGTTTTGGGGCCCCAAAGCGATTTCCATGGTTGTTGAACCCCATGGTGCGCTTACGTGTCGATCATCAACGATCGCAGTTTGGGCCGATTTTGGCCCGTTTCTTGCACTATTAATTAGTTTTGGGCGTCCCGCAGTGATTTCCACGATTGACGAACTCCGTGGTGCGTTTACATGTCAGTCATCAACACACAATTTTGGTCGACTCTGGTCCATTTCGTGCACGATTATTCACCATTTTGGCGTCCCAGAGCGATTTCCATGATTGACAATTCCCGGGGTGCGTTTGCGTGTCTGTCCTCAACATTCACAGTTTTGGCCAATTCTGACGCGATTCGAGGACTATTACTCAACATTTAGGGGTCCCGAAGTGATTTCCATAGTTGTTGAACCCCAAAATGCGTTTACGTGTCGGTCATGAACACTCACAGTTGTGGCCGATTCTGGCCCGTTTCGTGGACTATTACTCACTGTTTGGGGTCCCGGTGTGACTTGCGCAATTAACAAACCCCGGGGTGAATTTACGTGTCGATCATCAACACTCGCAGTTTCGGCCGATTCGGGCTCGTTTTGTGGCACTCGCAGTTTTGGCCGATTCTGGCCCGTTTCATGGACTATTACTCACTGTTTTGGGGTCCCGGAGTGGTTTCCTTGATTAACAAACCCCGGGGTGCGTTTACGTATCGGACATCAACACTCATGGTTTTTGTCGATTCTGACTCGTTTCGTGGACTATTACTCACCGTTTTGGGGTCCCGAAGAGATTTCCATAGTTGTTGAACCACAAGGTGCGCTTACATGTATGTCATATCAATCGCAGTTTGGGCCGATTTTTGGCCCATTTCTTGGACTATTACTTAGTTTCGGGGGTCCTGGAGTGATTTGCACAATTTACGAACCCCGTTGTGCGTTTACGTTTCGGTCATCAACACTCAGAATTTTGGCCGATTCTGGTCTGTTTCGTGCACTATTACTCGCCGCTTTGGGGTCCCAGAGCGATTTCCATGGTTGTTGAACTCCAAGGTGCACTTATGTGTCTGTCATCAACATTCATAGTTTTTGCCAATTCTGGCCCGTTTCTTGGACTATTACTCTGTTTTGGCGTCCCGGTGTGATTTCCATGATTGACGAACACCGGGG
>NW_021169365.1:0-606 GCF_002162155.2 Triticum dicoccoides
GGGCGGCGGGGTCGGGGCGGGGTCGAGGCGGCGTCGGCGCGGCGTCCGGGCGGCGTCCGGGCGGCGAGGAGAGGGCGAGGGAGGGAGAGGGCGAGGGCGAGGGCGAGGGCGAGGGCAGCGGCGGCGGCGGCGGTGGATCGAGAGGGAGAGAACTGGCGAGGGGGATCGGGCGAGGGGGGATCGGGCGAAGGGGGGATCGGGCGAAGCGGGGCCACAATACTAATGGCGCACCTCACCGTGGTGCGCCATTAGCATGTCCATACTAATGGCGCACCTCACCGTGGTGCGCCATTAGTATTTTTTTTATTTCAACTCGAGCCAAAAGGTTATGTAGTACCAGAACCTATCTATGTCAAGCCCACTCTACTAGCTCGACTGGTCAGCAGCCAGTTCTCACACCAGGAGGTCCTGGGTTTGACTCCCAGGCTCCACAAATTTTTTTTAGCATTTAAAAAGCTGTTTGATACTTATTTATGTTTAAATATGTTCAAACTTGTTTAAATAATAATAGTAATATTTTTTTATAAGACAGTAGCATTTAAAAAGTTGTTTGATACTAATTTTTTTTATAAGACGGTGCGCGGGGTGCGGGGGGTCGGCGGCGGC
>NW_021169366.1:0-524 GCF_002162155.2 Triticum dicoccoides
GCGAGGAGAGGGCGAGGGCGAGGGCGAGGGCGATGGCAGCGGCGGCGGCGGCGGTGGATCGAGAGGGAGAGAACTGGCGAGGGGGATCGGGCGAAGGGGGATCGGGCGAAGGGGGGATCGGGCGAAGGGGGGCCACAATACTAATGGCGCACCTCACCGTGGTGCGCCATTAGCATGTCCATACTAATGGCGCACCTCACCGTGGTGCGCCATTAGTATTTTTTTATTTCAACTCAAGCCAAAAGGTTATGTAGTACCAGAACCTATCTGTGTCAAGCCCACTCTACTAGCTCGACTGGTCAGCAGCCAGTTCTCACACCAGGAGGTCCTGGGTTTGACTCACAGGCTCCACAAATTTTTTTAGCATTTAAAAAGCTGTTTGATACTTATTTATGTTTAAATATGTTCAAACTTGTTTAAATAATAACAGTAATATTTTTTTTATAAGACAGTAGCATTTAAAAAGCTGTTTGATACTAATTTTTTTTTATAAGACGGTGCGTGGGGTGTGGGGGGTCGGCGGC
>NW_021169367.1:0-792 GCF_002162155.2 Triticum dicoccoides
CGTTGTCGCCGTTGCCCGCGCCCTTCGTCGCCGTCGCCCGCGCCCTCGCCGACCGTCCCCTGCCCCGACACGTCGCCGCCTCTGTGAGCACCGCGCGTCTGCCGCCCCTGCCGTCGCCGTGCATTTTTTTAATTATACATGTTTTTAGATTTTCATATATATATGTATGTATGTATGTATCTTTTAGATATATGTTTTTGTATGTATGTTCATATATGTTTTTTATGTATGTTCATATAGGTATATATGTATGTATTTTTTCAATTGTAATGATGTTTTAAAAATACATATATGCAAAAGTTAGATTTTTTTATTAGAAAAGTTTTATCTATATATGTTCTCTGATTTAGTACATTTTAGGTTAGTTTCATTTTAAAAAAAGTTTTATATATTTAGGAAGAAGGAATAGAAGGAAGAAGAAGGAAGAAAATGTTTTATATATGAGGGTCGAGAGGGGGTCGACGGTCGAGAGGGGGTCTTCGAACATGAGAGGAAGAAAAGGATAAAAAAATAAGATGAAGAAGAAAAAAAAGAGGAGAAGAAAGAATAGAGGAGATCTTCTCCTCTATTCTTTCTTCTCCTCTTTTTTTTTTCTTCTTCTTCCTCTTTTTTTATCGGGAACGAGGGTCATCGAGGGTCGCCGAACATGAGAGGAAGAAGAGGATAAAAAAAGAAGAGGAAAAAGAAAAAAGAGAGGAGAAGAGAGAATAGAGGAGTTCTTCTCCTCTATTCTTTCTTATTCTCTTTTTTTTTCTTCTTCTTCCTCTTTTTTTTATCGGGGACGAGGGTCGT
>NW_021169368.1:0-1060 GCF_002162155.2 Triticum dicoccoides
GCTGCCTGGAACACGTAGGTGCCCCGCACGAGCCTCCCCGGCCACCGTAGCGTCAACCCCGAGCTCGCCCGAGCTCCGGCGACCGCCACGCTCGACGCCGGTGACGACTCCGGCCATCTTAGGCCCAGCCGCTGCCACTACTCGACGCGGACGAGCGCCCGCGTCACGTAGACGCTCTCCGCCGGCCATTTGGTCGCCGGAGGAGGAAACCCGCACCCCTCCGCCGTCTCTGGCTCCGCCGGCGACGAGTCGCGGGTCAACTCCGGCGAGTTGACCCAGGTTTGACCTTCCCCGTGTGTCACTGACGTGTGGGCCACCCCCCCCTGACATTTTAGTTAGTATTAGTTTAACACTAATTAACCTAGGTTAGTTAGCTGATTAGTCGCTGACCAGTGGGCCCCGGCCCCACAAACAGTTTAGTTAGAATTAACTTAAGGCTAATTAACTTGGTTAATTAGTTGTGTCACTGACCAGTGGACCCCACTGGTCAGGTTTGACCTGAATCTACCCCGTTGACCTGATGACGTCAAGGTGATGTCATGCTGACGCATTAAATGATTTTCTGGATTTAAAATAAATCAGAAAATCCAGAAAATTGTATAAACTTCTAAAATTCATAGAAAATTAACCGTAACTCCAAATTAAATAAATTATATATGAAAAATTATCAGAAAAATTCAAGGAATCCATCTGTACCATTTTCATGCATGTTAGAACAACTTATAGATGCTGTTTAGCACAAATCAATTAAATGGCATTTAAATAATCACATATGGAGTTTGAATTTGAATCTTGTATTCAAACCAACCCCATTTAACTTGTTGCTAGATGCATTAGCCCAAAACACATTCATTTTGCCATGTCATGATCATGCATCATATTGTGCATTGCATTGATTGTGTTCCCTTCTGTGTTGCCGGTATTTGTCCCCTCTCGATAGACGTGATACCGATGATGTGATCGTTGACACTGATGAAGACTCAATGTTATCTTCAGAAGTGCCAGGCAAGCAAAACCCCCTTGTTCATTCCGATACAATCCTACTCTCTCGCTCCTGCTC
>NW_021169369.1:0-1235 GCF_002162155.2 Triticum dicoccoides
CCGGTGCGAACCGAGTCAAAGTGGCCCAGTGGTCAGCACGGGTATTGAAGAGCTCTAACCTCAAGGCCCGATTTTCACGGTCCTTATCCTCGAGCATCTCAGCAGTGGTGCGAGTCCGTGAATCCTCCTGGGTGGGGTCAGCATAGATAGCTTGGAGATACCCTTGTGCTCCCGGAAGTGATCCTGGCATATACCGGAAATCAGAGTCCCGAAATAGACCAGATCTGACTCGCATAATGGTCATCATAGAGTAGGCGGCGTCCTGCACAGCCATCTCAATAGTAACCCCGAGTCCATAGGAGCAGTGAAGAGGCTCGGTGGATCCAGGATAAGATGGAAATATCCTGACAGTGCAGAGATACTGGCTTTGATTAAAGTCTCGGAATTGCTCTTCGACCGTGTACTCGGGATACCAGCGGTATCCAGCCTCAGTCATTACCCTGACCAACTTGGCAGTATGGCCGGGTACATCTAGGCATCGAGTCAGGCGAACCACTTGATTGAGGTCGCGAGTGGCCATCTGAAAGCACAATCATAATGCAAAGGCATTAGAATTTCTAGCAAAATTTCAGCAGCATAACAGCTGTAAATGCTCAAGAAGGATTTTGAGACATTTGACAAGGATTACATACACACTCATCATCATCATAACAAAGTTCTGAATCCATTCTAACAACATAATGTGGTAGTAGAACTGAACTAGGCTTGTATCCATCAAACTTATAAGGTACTACTGATTAGTAACACGTGATCCTGATAGAGAGAACAGATCCTAATTCCTTATCCCCCGGTAGAAGAATGGACTGACTCAGATCAGAATGTCATAAGATAAAGGAGTAAAAAAGCCTTACGTTCCATCCCACAAACAATTCCCCTACATATAACTAAAGAATTTCTAGACTCAACATCGACCAGTTTGGCTTGGAGAACCTACAGGCAGTCCGGCTCTGATGCCAACGCTGTCAGGACCCCGACTCAATGTCACATCGATCTAGCCGGTAACACCTCATATCACTTTGCGGCCTCACGCACGGTATCCCCACGGGTGTCGCCTTACCTTTGCCCGGGACCGTTTGCGCCTTTTGGCTCACGTATATGATAGTGTCGCTAGCATCCATATGATAAGGAGTCCGGGCTGACATGACTAGTCGTAAACCCAAAGTGGCACAGACTTACAGGGACAGGCATCCATGACCCAGCTTCGAACGTGTCGGTCATCAGCAAGTGGGTCCGGG
>NW_021169370.1:0-1254 GCF_002162155.2 Triticum dicoccoides
CAGCGTTGAGCATGAACATTATATCTGGATCTTGTTTAATGCGAGACGGTTATTCATTTAAATCAGAGAATAATGGTTGTTCTATTTATATGAGTAATATCTTTTATGGTCATGCACCCTTGAAGAGTGGTCTATTTTTATTGAATCTCGATAGTAGTAATACACATATTCATAATGTTGAAGCCAAAAGATGCAGAGTTGATAATGAAAGTGCAACTTATTTGTGGCACTGTCGTTTAGGTCATATCGGTATAAAGCGCATGAAGAAACTCCATACCGATGGACTTTTGGAACCACTTGATTATGAATCACTTGGTACTTGCGAACCGTGCCTCATGGGCAAGATGACTAAAACACCGTTCTCCGGTACTATGGAGAGAGCAACAGATTTGTTGGAAATCATACATACCGATGTATGTGGCCCGATGAATATTGAGGTTCGTGGCGGATATCGTTATTTTCTCACCTTCATAGATGATTTAAGCAGATATGGGTATATTTACTTAATGAAACATAAGACTGAAACATTTGAAAAGTTCAAAGAATTTCAGAGTGAAGTTGAAAATCATCGTAACAAGAAAATAAAGTTTCTACGATCTGATCGTGGAGGAGAATATTTGAGTTACGAGTTTGGTGTACATTTGAAAAACTGTGGAATAGTTTCGCAACTCACGCCACCCGGAACACCACAGCGTAATGGTGTGTCCGAACGTCGTAATCGTACTTTACTAGATATGGTGCGATCTATGATGTCTCTTACTGATTTACCGCTATCATTTTGGGGATATGCTTTAGAGACGGCCACATTCACGTTAAATAGGGCACCATCAAAATCCGTTGAGACGACGCCTTATGAACTGTGGTTTGGCAAGAAACCAAAGTTGTCGTTTCTTAAAGTTTGGGGCTGCGATGCTTATGTGAAAAAGCTTCAACCTGATAAGCTTGAACCCAAATCGGAGAAATGTGTCTTCATAGGATACCCAAAGGAAACTGTTGGGTACACCTTCTATCACAGATCCGAAGGCAAAACATTCGTTGCTAAGAATGGATCATTTCTAGAGAAGGAGTTTCTCTCGAAAGAAGTGAGTGGGAGGAAAGTAGAACTTGACGAGGTAACTGTACCTGCTCCCTTACTGGAAAGTAGTTCATCACAGAAAACTGTTTCAGTGACACCTACACCAGTTAGTGAGGAAGCCAATGATAATGATCATGAAACTTCAGATCAAGATACTACTGAACCGCGTAGATCAACCA
>NW_021169371.1:0-1315 GCF_002162155.2 Triticum dicoccoides
AGGCCAGAATTGGCCAAAACTGCGAGTGTTGATGACCGACACGTAAGCGCACCTCGGGGTTCAACAACTATGGAAATCGCTTCGGTACACCAAAACGACGAGTAATAGTCCACGAAACGGGTCAGAATTGGTCAAAACTTTGAGTGTTGACGACGGACACGTAAACGCACCCCGGGGATCGTCAATCGTGGAAATCGCTCTGGGACCCCAAAACAGTGAGTAATAGTACACGAAACGGACCAGAATCGGCCAAAATAGTGAGTGCTGATGACCGACACTTAAACGCACCTTGGGGTTCCTTAATCGTGGAAATCACTCTGAGACCTCAAAACAGTGAGTAATAGGCCATGAAACGGGGCAGAATCGACAAAAACTGTGAGTGTTGCTGACCGGCACATAAACGCACCCCGGGGTTAAGTTCGTTAATCGTGGAAATCACTCCGGGAGCACAAGACAGTGAGTAATAGTCCACGAAACAGGCTAGAATCGGCCCAGACTGCGAGTCTTAACGACCAACACATAAGCACACCATGGGGTCCGACAACCATGGAAATCACTTCGGGACCCCAAAACAGTGAGTAATAGTCCATGAAAGAGCCCAGAATCGGCCAAAACTGCGAGTGTTGATGACCGACACGTAAGCGCACCATGGGATTCAACAACTATGGAAATCACTTCGGGACACCAAAACGGTGAGTAATAGTCCACTAAACGGGTCAGAATTGGCCAAAACTTTGAGTGTTGACGACGGACACGTAAACTCAACCTGGGGATCTTCAATCGTGGAAATCGCTCTGGGTCCCCAAAACGGTGAGTAATAGTGCACGAAACAGACCAGAATCGGCCAAAATTGTGAGTGCTGATGACCGACACGTAAACGCACCCAGGGGTTCGTCAATCGTGGAAATCACTTCGGGAACCCAAAACTGAGTAATAGTCCAAGAAATGGGCCAAAATCGGCCCAGACTGCGATTCTTGACGACCAACACGTAAGCACAACTTGGGGTTCGACAACCATGGAAGTCTCTTTAGGACCCCAAAACAGTGAGTAATAGGCCATGAAATAGGCGAGAATTGGCCAAAACTGCGAGTGTTGATGACCGACACGTAAGCGCACCTCGGGGTTCAACAACTATGGAAATCGCTTCGGTACACCAAAACGACGAGTAATAGTCCACGAAACGGGTCAGAATTGGTCAAAACTTTGAGTGTTGACGACGGACACGTAAACGCACCCCGGGGATCGTCAATCGTGGAAATCGCTCTGGGACCCCAAAACAGTGAGTAATAGTACACGAAACGGACCAGAATCGGC
>NW_021169372.1:0-1182 GCF_002162155.2 Triticum dicoccoides
AAATAAGATGTATAAACATGATAAACATCACATGCAATCAAATAGTGACATGATATGGCCATCATCACTTTGCTCCTTTTGATCTCCATCTTCGGGGCTCCATGATCATCATCATCACCGGCATGACACCATGATCTCCATCATCATGATCTCCATCATCGTGTCTTCATGAAGTTGCCTCGCCAACTATTACTTCTACTACTATGGCTAACGGTTAGCAATAAAGTAAAGTAATTACATGACGTTTAAGTTGACACGCAGGTCACAAATAAATAAAGACAACTCCTATGGCTCCTGCCGGTTGTCATACTCATCGACATGCAAGTCGTGATTCCTATTACAAGAACATGATCAATCTCATACATCACATATATCATTCATCACATCCTTTTTGGCCATATCACATCACATAGCATACCCTGCAAAAACAAGTTAGACGTCCTCTAATTGTTGTTTGCATGTTTTACGTGGCTGCTATGGGTTTCTAGCAAGAACGTTTCTTACCTACGCATGAACCACAACGTGATATGCAAATTGCTATTTACCCTTCATAAGGACCCTTTTCATCGAACCCGATCCGACTAAAGTGGGAGAGACAGACACCCGCCAGCCACCTTATGCAACTAGTGCATGTTTGTCGGTGGAACCGGTCTCACGTAAGCGTACGTGTAAGGTTGGTCCGGGCCGCTTCATCCCACGATGCCGCCGAATCAAGATAAGACTAGTAACGGCAAGCATATTGAACAATATCGACGCCCACACCTACTTTGTGTTCTACTCGTGCAAAGAATCTACGCAATAGACCTAGCTCATGATGCCACTGTTGGGGAACGTAGCAGAAATTCAAAAAATTTCCTACGTAACACCAAGATCTATCTATGGAGAGACCAGCAACGAGTAGAAAGGGGAGTGCATCTACATACCCTTGTAGATCGCTAAGCGGAAGCGTTCAAGTGAACGGGGTTGATGGAGTCGTACTCGTCGTGATTCAGATCACCGATGATCCTAGTGCCGAACGGACGGCACCTCCGCGTTCAACACACGTACAACCCGGTGACGTCTCCCACGCCTTGATCCAGCAAGGAGAGAGGGAGAGGTTGAGGAAGACTCCATCCAACAGCAGCACAACGGCGTGGTGGTGGTGGAGGAGCGTGGCAATCCTGCAGGGCTTCGCCAAGCACC
>NW_021169373.1:0-1143 GCF_002162155.2 Triticum dicoccoides
TGACCTATACTTAGCATTTTTCCTCCAAAATGACTTAATATGCTTAGCTAGCTTAAAAATGACATATTTAACCTAGGATAGCTCTAAAATGACCTATACTTAGCATCTTTTCCTCCAAAATAACTTAATATGCTTAGCTAGCTCTAAAATGATATAATATGCTTAAGAAATGACATATTTTAGGTCCTAAATGACTTCATATGCTTAGCTAGCTCCAAAATGACATAATAACCTAACTTAGCTCCAAAATGACCTATTTAACCTAGGCTAGCTCTAAAATGACTTATACTTAGCATTTTTTCCTCCAAGATGATTTAATATGCTTAGCTAGCTCAAAAATTACATAATAAGCTTAATTAGCTCCAAAATGACATATTTAACCTAGTAAAGCTCTAAAATGACCTATACTTAGCATTTTTTCCTCCAAAATGACTTAATATGCTTAGCTAGCTTAAAAATGACATATTTAACCTAGGATAGCTCTAAAATGACCTACACTTAGCATTTTTTCCTCCAAAATGACTTAATATGCTTAGCTAGCTCTAAAATGATATAATATGCTTAAGAAATGACATATTTTAGGTCCTAAATGACTTCATATGCTTAGCTAGCTCCAAAATGACATAATAACCATACTTAGCTCTAAAATGACCTATTTAACCTAGGCTAGCTCTAAAATGACCCATAGTTAGCATTTTTTCCTCCAAAATGACTCAATATGCTTAGCTAGCTCAAAAATGACATAATAAGCTTAATTAGCTCCAAAATGACATATTTAACCTAGGATAGCTCTAAAATGACCTATACTTAGCATTTTCCTCCAAAATGACTTAATATGCTTAGCTAGCTTAAAAATGACATATTTAACCTAGGATAGCTCTAAAATGACCTATACTTAGCATCCTTTCCTCCAAAATGACTTAATATGCTTAGCTAGCTCTAAAATGATATAATATGCTTAAGAAATGACATATTTTA
Organism: Triticum dicoccoides; assembly: GCF_002162155.2. Classification (NCBI taxonomy): domain Eukaryota; kingdom Viridiplantae; phylum Streptophyta; class Magnoliopsida; order Poales; family Poaceae; genus Triticum; species Triticum dicoccoides. The sequence goes on from NW_021169373.1 coordinate 979, forward strand.
GGTCCTAAATGACTTCATATGCTTAGCTAGCTCCAAAATGACATAATAAGCTTACTTAGCTCCAAAATGACCTATTTAACCTAGGCTAGCTCTAAAATGACCTATACTTAGCATTTTTCCTCCAAAATGACTCAATATGCTTAGCTAGCTCAAAACTTACATAAT
>NW_021169374.1:0-1928 GCF_002162155.2 Triticum dicoccoides
AAGGACCTTGGGAAGCTTCATTACTTTCTTGGTGTGGAGGTTACTTCTCGTGCTGCTGGCCTTGTTATGACGCAGAAGAAGTACTCTCTGGATTTGTTGCAGCGAGCTGGGATGCTTAAGTGCAAACCGACGACTACACCCATGTCTACCACTGATAAGCTCAATGCTATTGATGGTGTGCTTCTTTCTTCTTCTGATGCGACCGAGTACCGGAGTATTGTTGGTGGGCTCCAGTACTTGACGATCACGCGACCAGACATTTCCTATGCTGTTAACCGAGTCTGCCAGTATCTGCAGTCACCCCGTGACACTCATTGGTCTGCTGTTAAGCGGATTTTGCGCTATATTCGTTTCACGGTGGCTCATGGTTTGCATATTCGGCCGTCTGACTCTGGTTGTCTTTCAGCATATTCTGATGCAGACTGGGCTGGCAATCCGGATGACAGGCGATCCACGGGGGGTTATGCTGTCTTCTTTGGCTCTAACCTGATTGCCTGGAGTGCTCGGAAACAGGCTACTGTCTCGCGTAGCAGTACTGAGGCTGAGTACAAGGCTGTGGCCAATGCCACATCAGAGATTATCTGGGTACAGTCCTTGCTTCAGGAGTTAAGTATACCCCAATCACAGCCTCCTGTTGTTTGGTGTGATAACATCGGTGCTACATACCTTTCTGCAAATCCGGTATTCCATGCCCGAACGAAACACATTGAAGTTGACTATCACTTTGTGCGTGAACGTGTCTCTCAGAAGCAACTACAGATCAAGTTTATTTCTTCCAAGGATCAACTTGCTGACATCTTCACCAAGCTATTGCCTTTGCCACAGTTTGAGACTTGCAGGCGCAATCTTACCCTTCTAGATTCATTAGAAAGTGGCTAAGATTGAGGGAGGGTGTTAGACTGTATTTACATGTGTATATTGTAACGTTGTATACCACCTTATTATATATATGTGTGATAGGCCACCCCTAGAGGGTTGTGCCGGTTCCCCCCAAAGCCTATTGTCTTACAAGGTGAGAAAAGAGGAGATGAATTGGTAAACTAAAACCATTTGGGAGTTGGAGGCATCAGGTAATGGAGGACTATTAATCCATGAGAACCATCACGTATTATGGATGATCTCCCTGAATGCTCCAACTCATAATTCTGCGGGAAAGAGAGCTCTGGTGCATATCGCATGTGTGTGTTGGCCGACTAAGGGTTTAGGAGGCGAATCAGATCAACCACAAGGACCTACTTAGTATCAGGCACAACTTGCCGGCGCAGGATCGGATGCCCCAAAGGAGGGAAGTTAGCTATGTCACCGACCGAGCAGCTGGCGAACAAGAAGTCATTGTACAGCTGCAAGTCCAGCTCGCCTACAGATCGGGGCACATGGGCTGGCCCAACATGTAGTTTAGCACACTATTGATTGTTGCGTGCGCCACTCCTATTACTTTCTCTCGTGTTGTACCAGTGTTTCTGGCCGTATTCTGTGTCTATTCTTTCAGAAAAAATACACAATATATTTTAAAGATTACAACTTTACAGTAGTTGGCATTTTTTGGAGCCGTTCGTTTGTCTTGATCTAACGGCGCATACATACGTAGTACTCGAAAGTACGTAGATGAAAGTACTCGAAAGTACTCGAAAGTACAATTAGTCTAGGGGCATTTTAGTCCTAGGAAATATATGACAAGGTGGGGCCCTCTCGTCCAATGCAAAACCGCCGCCCCTCTCGTCCAATGCAAAACAGCCGCCCCTCTCGTCCAACGCAAAGCCGCCGCCGTGGTCCTTCCCCTCTTTCATCACCATTACAACCGCGACTATCTCCCAGCCTTCTCCTCATTCTTGCGGCCGCAACTTTGGTCTTCTTATCTTCCACATCCAGCCCCCTCTTCCATCCAAGCAAGAACCTTGATGGAGCAGTAGATCGAGCAGATCGCCGGC
>NW_021169375.1:0-2742 GCF_002162155.2 Triticum dicoccoides
ACCGTGGAAAACAGAAAATCAATAAAGAGAAGAGAGGCACGACACGTGCCTGTGGCAAAAGTTTCTGCGTGTGCGTGTTCATCGTGATTTGATGTGATCGATCCTGTGGGCAGAATTCCAACAATTGGTATCAGAGCTAGGTTGATTTGAAGCCGCGCTTGCCTCGGGGTGCGACCCGACTAGTGCCTCGGGGCGGGCGATGTTGTCGCTGGGTGGTGCAGCGACGAGGAGGATCATGAGATTGTCGTTCGGCGGAGCGACATGGAGGAAGACGGCGGGATGTCGTCAGCAAGGCGGTGGATGGAGATCGTTGACGGGGGCGGTGGTGCGGTGATGCAGTGCCGAAAAGTCGTCAAGATCGTCATCCGGGAGTTAGAGTCAAGGAGTCATGCAAGTTAGCACATCTTGGTCGTCATCGTCAGTCGTCGTCATGTCCAAGTGCTCGTCTCTGTGAGGAGGCGTTGAAGATGAAGCCCAGGTCGTCTGTGTGTCTCGACGAGAGGATCAAGTTCAACTATGTGGGGGCGGTAAACCAGTGAAGGTGAGTCTCTTCAATGAGGCCATGTCTCTACATGAGGATGGAGTGCATGGTGTAGTGCACAGGGTAGTCTGATCCACAAGGAGCCAGCATGTATCTCGCTAGGGTGGATGGTGTAGTCCACCGGGTGGTTTGTTCCATAGGTTACTAGCGACGCTGGGTAGTCCAAGGCATATTTGAAGTGATCCGTAAAATTCGCCAAGTCAAAATTGAAGGGGAGATTGTTGTGATCAATGAAGCCTAGCAATTTGACTTGTCGTGGTGCGAGATGGAGGTGTCGACAAAGGACGGATCATCAGCATGTCAAGACGAGAGAAGCACAGAAGACATGAAGTCAAGATTAAAGAGAGATTGTTAGAGTAATCTTGATAGTCTAATTAGATGAGTCCAGTTTTCATATGAATTAGATGGTTTCCTAATCGAGTCGAGTCAATACTAGCACGTACGTCCTAGCTTAGCTGGTAGTATAGTCGTGCTATGTCCAGTAAGGTATTTTTGTATAGGAAATAATAGTTCGCTGTTGAGTCCTGGTTCGTGTAGGAGTAGGAGTCAAGGCTTGAGTCGGTTTGCTAGGGGTCGGCTAGGTTCATGGCTGTATATATATATGCATCAGATCCTATAGATTGTAACACCGTGGAAAACAGAAAATCAATAAAGAGAAGAGACGCACGACACGTGCCTTTGGCAAAAGTTTCTGCGTGTGCGTGTTCATCGTGATTTGATGTGATCGATCCTGTGGGCAGAATTCCAACAATTGGTATCAGAGCTAGGTTGATTTGAAGCCGCGCTTGCCTCGGGGTGCGACCCGACTAGTGCCTCGGGGCGGGTGATGTTGTCGCTGGGTGGTGCAGCGACGAGGAGGATCATGAGATTGTCGTTCGGCGGAGCGACATGGAGGAAGACGGCGGGATGTCGTCGGCAAGGCGGTGGATGGAGATCGTTGACGGGGGCGGTGGTGCGGTGATGCGGTGCCGAAAAGTCGTCAAGATCGTCATCCGGGAGTTAGAGTCAAGGAGTCGTGCAAGTTAGCACATCTTGGTCGTCATCGTCAGTCGTCGTCATGTCCAAGTGCTCGTCTCTGTGAGGAGGCGTTGAAGATGAAGCCCAGGTCGTCTGTGTGTCTCAACGAGAGGATCAAGTTCAACTATCTGGGGGCGGTAAACCAGTGAAGGTGAGTCTCTTCAATGAGGCCATGTCTCTACATGAGGATGGAGTGCATGGTGTAGTGCACAGGGTAGTCTTGTCCACAAGGAGCCAGCATGTATCTCGCTAGGGTGGATGGTGTAGTCCACTGGGTGGTTTGTTCCATAGGTTACTAGCGAGGCTGGGTAGTCCAAGGCATATTTGAAGTGATCCGTAAAATTCACCAAGTCAAAATTGAAGGGGAGATTGTTGTGATCAATGAAGCCTAGCAATTTGACTTGTCGTGGTGCGAGATGGAGGTGTCGACAAAGGACGGATCATCAGCATGTCAAGACGAGAGAAGCACAGAAGACATGAAGTCAAGATTAAGGAGAGATTTTTAGAGTAATCTTGATAGTCTAATTAGATGAGTCCAGTTTTCATATGAATTAGATGGTTTCCTAATCGAGTCGAGTCAATACTAGCACATACGTCCTAGCTTAGCTAGTAGTATAGTCGTGCTATGTCCAGAAAGGTATTTTTGTATAAGAAATACTAGTTCGCTGTTGAGTCCTGGTTCGTGTAGGCGTAGGAGTCAAGGCTTGAGTCGGTTTGCTAGGGGTCGGCTAGGTTCATGGCTGTATATATATATGCAGCAGATCCTATGATTGTAACACCGTGGAAAACAGAAAATCAATAAACAGAAGAGAGGCACGACACGTGCCTTTGGCAAAAGTTTCTGCGTGTGCGTGTTCATCGTGATTTGATGTGATCGATCCTGTGGGCAGAATTCCAACAATTGGTATCAGAGCTAGGTTGATTTGAAGCCGCGCTTGCCTCGGGGTGCGACCCGACTAGTGCCTCGGGGCGGGCGATGTTGTCGCTGGGTGGTGCAGCGACGAGGAGGATCATGAGATTGTCGTTCGGCGGAGCGACATGGAGGAAGACGGCGGGATGTCGTCGGCAAGGCGGTGGATGGAGATCGTTGACGGGGGCGGTGGTGCGGTGATGCGGTGCCGAAAAGTCGTCAAGATCGTCATCCGGGAGTTAGAGTCAAGGAGTCGTGCAAGTTAGCACATCTT
>NW_021169376.1:0-1024 GCF_002162155.2 Triticum dicoccoides
ACTAAAATGCACACGAACAGTACGTGTTACCTTAACCTTGCCGCTGTTGTTGAACCATTGGATGTAGTAAGGATGTGGATGTGGTCTTGTGGTGAGAGAAAGCTTCTCCACCATCTCCATGCTAGCCAAGTTGTTGCAGCTCCCTCCGTCTATGATGACGCGCACAGAACGTTCCTTCACAACTCCCTTGGTATGGAACAAATTGTGCCTCTGATTTTGCTCAGCTTGTGTGATCTGCACACTCAAAACACGTTGAGCAACTAAACATTCATACCTGTCAGCGTCTTCAGGAGCCATGTATTGCGTCTCATTATCAGAATCATCTCCACCATGTTCTTCACGTGTAATAAGAGCCAAAGTCTCCTCATCATAGTCACTAGCGGACTCATATCCACCATCCGCGGTAGCAATCATCACACGCGGAGATTTGCATTCTCTCGCATAATGACCTCCTCCCATACAACGACGACAAATAATATCACTTGTGTGCCCTGTTGATGCTATGGAAGAAGAAGAACGCTGTGTAGGCCCCGCAGGTGCGCTCTTGGCAGATAATGGTGGTTGTGCCTGTTTTCTTGTATCACGGCGGGAGGTGGCACCTGATGGAGGTGCTGGTGCAGTTGAAGTAGAAGATGCACGTGGTGTCCATGATGAAGGTCGGCCTGCAGAAAAGTTAGTTCGCCCCAATGCTTGTCGATCCTGCACTTCACGTTCAGCTTTACAAGCAAGATGGAATAAACGAGTGATATTAGTATACTCCTTATAGTCTAGAATGGTCTGAATCTCTCTATTTAATCCACCCAGAAAACGTGCAAGCATAGCTTCATTCTCCTCAACAATACCACATCTAATCATGCCAGTTTGTAATTCCTGATAATATTCTTCTACAGAATTTTTTCCTTGTCTTAAACGCTGCAATTTTTGAAGCAATTCACGTTGATAATATGGTGGAACCCAACGCGTACGCATAGCAGTTTTCAAAGCAGCCCAAGTAGTTGGAATAGGATATAATCTACAATGTTCA
>NW_021169377.1:0-963 GCF_002162155.2 Triticum dicoccoides
ATTATTTTGATCTATAAGACCATGAAATTGAAAAGCATTTGAAATGAACTCTGAAAAGGTTCCAAGTTGGCATGGTATCATCATTTCACCCACATAGCATGTGCAAGAAAGTAGAGAGGCTTACGGCAAAAACTGGATGCACTTCGTGTACAAAACAGACAGTCTCCTTCGAAGTATCAGGGTTTCATACGGAAACTCGTCTGTTACAATGGGATTTCATTTCTTTTGAACTTATTTGAACCCCCTTGTTTTTCCGATTTAAAAATGCACCATTCAAAGCCACATCATCAATTTACAACCCTTTCTGGCTTCATTTGTTATTTTCATGCATTTACTGATTATTTTGATCTATAAAACCATGAAATTGAAAAGCATTTGAAATGAACTCTGAAAAGGTTCCAAGTTGGCATGGTATCATCATTTCACCCACATAGCATGTGCAAGAAAGTAGAGAGGCTTACGGCAAAAACTGGACGCACTTCGTGTACAAAATAGACAGTCTCCTTCGAAGTATCAGGGTTTCATACGGAAACTCGTCTGTTACAAAGGATTTCATTTCTTATGAACTTATTTGAACCCCCTTGTTTTTCTGTGTTCAAAATGCACCATTCAAAGCCACATCATCAATTTACAACCCCTTCTGACTTCATTTGTTATTTTTCATGCATTTACTGATTATTTTGAGCTATAAGACCATGAAATTGAAAAGCATTTGAAATGAACTCTGAAAAGGTTCCAAGTTGGCATGGTATCATCATTTCACCCACATAGTATGTGCATGAAAGTAGAGAGGCTTACGGCAAAAACTGGATGCACTTCGTGTACAAAACAGACAGTCTCCTTTGAAGTATCAGGGTTTCATACGGAAACTCGTCTGTTACAAAGGGATTTCATTTCTTTTGAACTTATTTGAACCCCCTTGTTTTTCTGTGTTCAAAATGCACCATTCAAAGACACATCATC
>NW_021169378.1:0-650 GCF_002162155.2 Triticum dicoccoides
AAATGAGGATTGGTGGAACCCTCAGAATCATTTTTGAAAATGACCCAAATAAAAATTTCTCCAAAAGGGTCCAAGAAAATGCTCATGTTGCTCTCTGAAAATATTGGACAGAGATAAAAATCAAAACAATATTTTAGGGGCTCATGGATATTTATTTTGGCCATTTGGATTAATTCGATAAATATTTGCATTGGAAATATATTAGTTATATATATTAATATATGTCCAAAAATTATGCCATTTATAAAGGAGCTCTGGAATAATATATCTAGCTCCTGCAAAAATTGGCATAAGGTAATAAATTGATTTAGTATTTTATTAAATCAAAACAATGTCAGAAAAATTAGAAAACAAAAATAAAAAGAAGGAGGGGCTTACCTGGGGCTCCCCCCTGTGCAGCCCAGCCGCAGCAGGCCGGCCCAGCCAGCAGGCGGCCCACCCACCTGCCCCCCCCTCCTCTGTCGTCTTCCTCCCCGACAGGGGGACGGCGCGTGCCCGGCGCGCGCGCGCGCCACCGCGCCACGCCACCTCCCTCCCTGCTTGCCTGGAGCCTCCTCGTCGCCCTGGAACGCCGGACGACGCCACGCAGCCCCCCCGTACCCTCTCACTCTTCCCCCGATTCTTCCTCTCCTCTCCCTCGCTCTCTCTCT
>NW_021169379.1:0-1218 GCF_002162155.2 Triticum dicoccoides
TTGGCAATCCCAAGAGCAGCTTTCAGATTGGTATTGTCTTGTTCGAGCTTGGTAACTGAAGCTAACTTCTCGTCAGCAAGCTTGATCTTCTCAGCTAGCTCAAGGTCTTTCTTCTGCTGGGCCTCCCTTACCTTACCTGCAAGTTACAGCAAGATCAGATGCTGAAACAAGCAAGGGGAAAAGCAGTCGTCAGGGTCTCACCAAACATACCTTCGGTCTCCTCCTTTGCCTTTGTCAGCTTCTCCTGAACCAGCTTCAAGCTCAGCTCGACTTGAGTATGTTTTTGTTCCAGCTCTGAGTAGCGAGCCACAAGATCACAGGAGTTCTGTGAAGAACCAATCGACTAAATGTCAAATATAATTCACTTCCGAGTGAAAAAGGGATAAACACACGTTTCTAAGACTACAGCCAAATACAAGCATTCGACCGTAGTCTCGGGGACTATACCCAGTGGGTGCACTCAGCGTGCCCCCACTAATCCTGTTGAAGACAAAGTCGACCAGTCGACCTCAAAAAAAAAAGGTGTGCGAGATGCATTCTCTAAGACTGTGATCAACTGCAAGCAGTCGACCACAGTCTCGGGGACTACACCCAGTGGGTGCACTCAGCGTGCCCCCACCGGTTTGTGAAATCCAGTCGACCAGTCGACTGACAGAAAGATTGACATTACAAAGCCTAAGGCCGACTGCCAGCAGTCGACCTTAGCCTTGGGGACTACACCCAGTGGGTGCACTCAGCGTGCCCCCACCGGTTTGTGAAATCCAGTCGACCGGTCGACTGACAGAAAGATTGACATCATAAAGCCTAAGGCCGACTGCCAGCAGTCGACCTTAGCCTTGGGGACTACACCCAGCGGGTGCACTCAGCGTGCCCCCGCTAACACGGAGTTTATTCGACACACCCAGTGGGTGACTACTATGAATTCCGGAAAAGAAAAGTTTTTGGTAGCATATCCAACAGAACAAACAGCGGTCGACTGACCTGGACATTGCTTTGGAGGGCAGAACTGGCGTCATAAGCTGCCTGGCTCGCGTCCCGGATGGTCTTCAGCTGCTCCATCATGAGTCCCGCCTGGCGTATTGCCTCCTTCGCTGCGCCAGCTTGGTCCTCTGGGACGTGGTGCGTCGTGAAGAGAGAGGGCTGCTGGGCACTCGTCAGTGGATTTGCGAAGGACACCGTGTGTCGAGTGGTGTTCTCTTCCTCCACAGTCAGAATCTC
>NW_021169380.1:0-1093 GCF_002162155.2 Triticum dicoccoides
GGGGTGGGAGCGCGGGGGCGCGGGTGCGGCGGGGGTGGAGTCCGGTGAGGGTCGGGGCGGCAGCGTCGTGGGTCGGTGCAGCGCACGGGTGGATCTGGTGGCGAGGGAGAGAGGGTCTAAGAGGATCTGGCGAGGGAGAGGGAGGATAGCTTACTAATGGCGCACCACTCCTTGGTGCGCCATTAGAGATCTTTTTTTAGATAGCAATGGCGCACCCCACAGCGGTGCGCCATTAGAATGTTTTTTTATTACAGTTCGAGCACAGGTTATATTGCACCTAACCCAATCCACATTAGAACCCGCCCACTAGCCCGACTGGTCAGCACGTAGCACACACACCAGGAGGTCCTGGGTTCGATTCCCATGCTCTGCAATATTTTTTTGCATTTTAAATGTTGTTTGATATTTATTTGTGTTTAAATATGTTCAAACTTGTTTAAATCATAACAGTAATATTTTCTTATAAAAACAGTAATATTTTTTTAAAAAATATGTTCAAATTTGTTACTTGAAAATATCATCGGCGGCGGCGGTGGAGCGGGGGAGGGTGCGGGGGGTGCCAGTTGGCGGCCGTGGAGCGGGGGAGGGTGCGGGGGGCCGGGTGCTCGTCGGTGGCGGTGGAGGGGGATCGAGATCGAGTGTCCTCACCACTGGCTCCCATCCTTAGGGTGACTCAGCATCTTGTCTTTTTTATTTATCTCCGGATCATTTCCGTCAACTTCCCGCTTCTTCTCCTCCCTATCCGCGTGCCAACGCAGGAGCTTTGCTACCTTAGGGTCCGCGAAATACCGCTGCAGACGAGGAGTAATCGGAAAGTACCACACCGATTTTCGAGGAGCTTTCTTCCTCTTCTTGTATCGAGTGACGCCGCACACCGGACATATGGTAGACTCCGCGTGCTCGTCCCGATAAATGATGCAATTGTTCATGCACACATGGTATTTCACGTGCGGTAAATCCAGAGGACACACGATTTTCTAATGCAGTGCACCATTAGTAGTTTTGCAAAAAAGTAAAAAAAATAATTTTTATACTAATGGCGCACCGTTGCACAGTGCGCCATTACTAGTTTAAACTAGTAATGGCGCACTGT
>NW_021169380.1:3153-3650 GCF_002162155.2 Triticum dicoccoides
TAATTCAACTAAGCATTTACTAAAAATAAACTAGTTCTATTAATTTGTTACTAAAATAAAGTAGGTAGTTCTATATAGTAAATTTTTGATTAGATCATCAAATCTCATATACCTAAATTTTCTTACTAAAAATAAACCTGTTCTATTAATTTTCATACTAAAAATAAACTAGTTATATTAATTCAACTAGTTCAAATCTCATATATATACCTAATTAATATCTAGCTATACTAATTCAACTAGTTCAACTTGTTCTAATTCATCTAACATTAACATTTAACATTATTATCCACGTAATTTATCTAACATTAATCTAAACGACAAAAAATAGAAAATAAGTAAAAACAATGTGTGTGTGTGTGTGCGTGTGTGTGTGGTGTGTGGTGTGTGTGTGTGTGTGTGTATGTGTGTGTGTGTACGAGCGGGGGGCGGCGGCGTACGGGCGGCGGCGGGCGACGACGGTGACGGGCGCGGCGGGGGCGAGAGGCGGCGGCGCG
>NW_021169381.1:0-679 GCF_002162155.2 Triticum dicoccoides
ACCCCTAAAGTTGTAAATGCCCTTCAGCCCCACTCCTGTGTATAAAGAAATTTCTTCTTTGGTTCCAGCTAAATGTATACTATGTCTCATGATTATAAGATGTTCAGATATTTCTTTTTCTTCTTCTGAGCGGATCTTTTTCTTTTCTTCTTCTTTTTCAGATTCGTTCCCGTCTAGACGTCTAGGCGTTGCGTCCTCCTCCCCAACTGCCCCACCCCCCCCTACCCCGAGATCCCATCATGGTGCGGCTCGGAGGGGCCTCTCAGCAGGTTGCGCCCAGTCCGGAGAGTGTTGCGGCATCCTTGGTGAGGCACACGGCTTTCGCCGTGTTGCCCACCCTCTAACTTGCGAGCTTAGATTCCTCGATGCCAAGCCGCAATGCCTTGCCATTTTTGCGGTTGTGGCGGGCGCCTATCTCTCCCGAGTTCAAGGAACGACGGATGGCCTGCGGAGGAGGTCATCCTCCGAGTCGGAGGGCAGCGTGATAGGCGTGGACCACCAGGACCTCCAACCGGACATGCTAGATCTGGCCTCCGTCGCGCGTCATCCACGCGTCATGTTGTGTCGCACGACAAGCTGCCCTTTCATCAGATCACGGGCTCGGCAGTGCGGGCACGAGCTCACAACGCGGCCGGTCAGAGCAAGGGCCAGAGGTGACGGGCGCAGAGCGTGTCGTGTC
>NW_021169382.1:0-1086 GCF_002162155.2 Triticum dicoccoides
CATGATCATCTTGTCACCGGCTTGACACCATGATCTCCATCATCATGATCTCCATCATCGTGTCTTCATGAAGTTGTCACGCCAACGACTACTTCTACTTCTATGACTAACGTTTAGCAATAAAGTAAAGTAGTTTACATGACGTTATTCAATGACACGCAGGTCATACAAAAAATAATGACAACTCCTATGGCTCCTGCCAGTTGTCATACTCATCGACATGCAAGTCGTGAATCCTATTACAAAGAACATGATCTCATACATCACAATTCATCATTCATCACAACTTCTGGCCATATCACATCACATGATCAATCGCTGCAAAAACAAGTTAGACGTCCTCTAATTGTTGTTGCATCTTTTACGTGGCTGCAATTGGGTTCTAGCAAGAACGTTTTCTTACCTACGAATCACCACAACGTGATTTTGTCAACTTCTATTTACCCTTCATAAGGGCCCTGTTCATCGATTCCGCTCCAACTAAGATGGGAGAGACATACACCCGCCAGCCACCTTATGCAACTTGTGCATGTCAGTCGGTGGAACCGGTCTCACGTAAGTGTACGTGTAAGGTTGGTCCGGGCCGCTTCATCCCACAATACCGTTGAGCAAGAAAAGACTAGTAGAGGCAAGTAAGATGACAAAATCCACGCCCACAACAAAGTTGTGTTCTACTCGTGCAAAGAGAACTACGCATAGACCTAGCTCATGATGCCACTGTTGGGGAACGTTGCAGAAAATTAAATTTTTTCCTACGGTTTAACCAAGATCCATCTATGAGTTCATCTAAGCAACGAGTCTAGGGAGAGAGTTTGCATCTACATACCACTTGTAGATCGCGTGCGGAAGCTTGCAAGGTGATGATGTAGTCGTACTCGACGTGATCCAAATCACCGATGACCAGCGCCGAACGGACGGCACCTCCGCGTTCAACACACGTACGGGACGGGAGACGTCTCCTCCTTCTTGATCCAGCAAGGGGGAAGGAGAGGTTGATGAAGATCCAGCAGCACGACGGCGTGGTGGTGGATGCAGGGCGTCACAGCAGCAGGGCTTCGCCGAGACTACGAGGGAGAGACGTAACGG
>NW_021169383.1:0-1316 GCF_002162155.2 Triticum dicoccoides
TTGGAAGATAAAAGCTTGCCTGACTTAGTTCGTTCCAAAGGGATATTCTTGTGTAGTGTGTGTTGAAGAAAGATGATATCTTCATCGATTGGTCCCTGTGATCAGTTGCTGGACCTATTGTCTTATCAATCCTTTGATTTGAGTGTGGGCTATCGTCAAATCAAATCAGTACCAACGATGCTCGTAATGTTGTCTTATTCGTGGTTGATCCCTCGAGCATACACCATTACATCTTTGGTCTGACCAATGCTATCACCGTGTTCACTTAACTATGGAATTCCTTTTAATAGGAAACCTAGATGAATTGTTGTTGAGCCCATTGACAACATCCTTATCTCCTCCATGATTTTGTTGAACATTAAGCTAGTGTTGGAAACTTTTGAAAGCATTTGTTCATGCTAGCTCATGAAGCATATGTTTGGATGAAGGTAGTGACTTCCTTTAATTCATGTGCATCTGATGCAAGTTGCCGTCGTGGATTCGAGAAAGTCAATGTTGCTTTCTTTGGAATCATTCCAAATCAGTCATGCACACGTGCGAAGAATGCTGTGGTTTGAAGACTTGCAACCTTCAATCTATATGTATCCCTAGCACACCAAGCCACTGATTGATTTGTTCAAGGAGAAGGAGTTCCTTCATAAGAGCTAATCCGGACTTATGTAAGGACTTCGATACCCTCGTTGATGGTTCCACCTCCTGAACTCGGTAGTGTTTTATTATAAGACTACTATGTGGTCATGCTTGTCTGGGACAGCGTGTTCACATGTGTGTAGCAGAACCAGCTCATGTTTTGGAGCTTACTATCGTAGTTCATTCCCCGAGAATCTCGCAACGTCATCACATCGATTTGTGTTACAAACTTTCGTTTTTCTTCCTAGACTCGATGAGTCTGGAATATCCTGACACCAACCAGATCTGAATCTCAGGCAGATATGATGGTTTGGAACATTTTCCAAGAACTATAATATCGATCCCTTGGAAACCGGTAAAGTGGATGTCGTGGCCAACACACCCAGCCGGAAGACCTGTTATTATAATATCTTGATTGAGGAAGTTGGCCACCTCCCCATAAGGATTTCGTAGGATTTACCTCCCTAGTTGTTCCTTATGGATTCTTGTGCTCCCGAAGTCCGACCTTTACTTGATGTTCTAGATATCAAACCATATCTATGAATGGGTTACACTAGCACATCAAGAAGAACATTAGAAGCGGAGTGCTAAATGTCTCTCGGTCGATCATCCAGATTTTATTTCCTTGGCCTCGCTAAGATGAAATCTGAGAAGTGTTATCTTCCTTTGCATCTGCATCATCCATC
>NW_021169384.1:0-1185 GCF_002162155.2 Triticum dicoccoides
TCCTTCTTGCAAAAATCTTTTTCTACAGTTGAAAGGACCCTTTACTTATTTATACAAATAACATGTAAGATTTTATCTCTTCTGATTAAAACATGAACAATAAAATCTAGAATATCTCCTTATTTGCAAGAATCTAATGCAATTTCAAGCATGTCCAATACACTCGTAATAATTTTCTTTTTCTGACTCAAAGATTAAGAAGTAATGTATATGATAGCATGAGGCCGAAGGAATCAAATGTTGGCGCCGCCGCTTCTCGCAGCGCCGCTCTTCTTCTTGCTCACAAAACTCTCACTTGTAGTTTCTCTCAAGAACACACACGCGCCAAGGAAGACACCAGCACCAGCTTTGCCAAGAGCTCTCCTCCTTGGTCACACAAACACTACATTTTTGCCCAGCCCTCTCGGCTCAACTTCCGTCGATTAGTACAAGGGGTTTTATACCCATTATAGCACAGGCGCACGCACACCACTAGCATCGACCCACTAACTAACTAGACGCTAACTACATGTAACTAATTCCTACATGCACGTCCAGCCCTTATCCACTCAACGGATCACAACTAACTAGATGCCCCACGTCCGCCGGTCGTGTGGTTCTCCGCAACAGCATAGCCACACGTCTGCTAACGCACGCGCTAAGTCAAGATTATGGCTAATATCAAACACGATGTTGCACTGTTGCATGATTAAAAATATCCATTGATTTGTGGAGGTGGCCAGCTTGTAAATACATCTGGATAATGAGACAAACAGTCCACTCACGGCCTAGTTATCATCCAGCAAGAGCAGCAACGATTCACGTAATTCGCCTTGGCCGCCCATATGAGGATCTGCAAGTATGGGTTGAGGAGCAGCATCAATCAGAAAGAGCCAGCATGAACAAATTCGCTGCAATCTCACATGCCTGTATAAACAGATCAGACTTGAACTTGAGGACAAATTTTTTAAAACCAAAAAATCTTGTGTTAGTATTGCTGAACAGCACATGCACATACATGAAGGCTGCTCCTTGATTGATTTCTATGGTTGGATGCACATGTAAAAAAGACAAAGATGCTTGTCGAAGAACAATTCACAGGTACATAGAAAACCCAGATCCGACGAATGTGGCTGGACGTGGGCGAAGACAGTTTGGTTCTGTATATCTTCAAACCAAACAACTCTGTATTCTTATTTTCAAGTA
>NW_021169385.1:0-1101 GCF_002162155.2 Triticum dicoccoides
TTTTTCCTCCAAAATGACTTAATATGCTTAGCTAGCATAAAAATGACCTATTTAACCTACGATAGCTCTAAAATGACCTATACTTAGCATCTTTTCCTCAAAAAATACTTGATATGCTTAGCTAGCTCTAAAATGATATAGTATGCTTAAGAAATGACATATTTTAGGTCCTAAATGACTTCATATGCTTAGCTAGCTCCAAAATGACATAATAACCTTACTTAGCTTCAAAATGACCTATTCAACCCAGGCTAGCTCTAAAATGACCTATACTTAGCATTTTTCCTCCAAAATGACTTAATATGCTTAGCTAGCTAAGAAATTACATAATAAGCTTAATTAGCTCCAAAATGACCTATTTAACCTAGGATAGCTCTAAAATGACCTATACTTAGCATTTTTTCCTTCAAAATGACTTAATATGCTTAACTAGCTTAAAAATGAGCTATACTTAGAATCTTTTCCTCCAAAATTAGTTAATATGCTGAACTAGCTCTAAAATGACATAATATGCTTAAGAAATGACATAGTTTAGCTCCTAAATGACTTCACATGCTTAGCTAGCTCCAAAATGACATAATAAGCTTAATTAGCTCCAAAATGACATATTTAACCTAGGATAGCTCTAAAATGACCTATACATAGCATTTTTCCTCCAAAATGACTTAATATGCTTAGCTAGCATAAAAATGACCTATTTAACCTAGGATAGCTCTAAAATGACCTATACTTAGCATCTTTTCCTCAAAAAAGACTTGATATGCTTAGCTAGCTCTAAAATGATATTGTATGCTTAAGAAATGACATATTTTAGGTCCTAAATGACTTCATATGCTTAGCTAGCTCCAAAATGACATAATAACCTTACTTAGCTTCAAAATGACCTATTCAACCCAGGCTAGCTCTAAAATGACCTATACTTAGCATTTTTCCTCCAAAATGACTTAATATGCTTAGCTAGCTCAGAAATTACATAATAAGCTTAATTAGCTCCAAAATGACCTATTTAACCTAGGATAGCTCTAAAATGACCTATACTTAGCATTTTTTCCTTCAAAATGACTTAATATGCTTAGCTAGCTTAAAAATGAGCTATACTTA
>NW_021169386.1:0-1209 GCF_002162155.2 Triticum dicoccoides
CTTTGTCGAGAAGCTCTTGTACTTGACGCATAATCTCCTTCGTCTCCTCTGGATTGGTACGGTATGGTGCACGGTTTGGCAGTGAAGCACCGGGAATTAAGTCAATCTGATGCTCAATCCCTCGAATAGGCGGTAATCCCGGTGGCACGTCTTGTGGAAAAACGTCAGCGAACTCCTGCAAAATGTTAGTGACAGCAGGAGGCAAAGAGGAAGGCACGTCCTCGAATGAAAATAATGCCTCTTTGCACACAAAAACATAGCAAACAGATTTGCTGAAATCTAGCTCATCAATATCAGATTTGGTGGCAAATAAACATGCACTTTTCAATTTAATTTCAGAAGCAACACTAGATGGTTTATTATTAGGCTTCATTTGTTGCTCAAATTCTTTTGCCACAATCTGATTTGCACTCTTATTCTTCTCCTGTTGTGCTTTATTAGCTCTATTAATATCATCTTTCAAAATGGAATCAGGAGTCATAGGAAGCAAAGTAATATTTTTATCCTTATGAACAAGAGTATAGTGATTGTTTCTACCATGGTGTACAGAATTTTTATCAAATTGCCATGGTCTACCAAGTAATAAGGAATATGCTTGCATAGGTACCACATCACAATCAACATAATCAGCATATGTAGAGATACTAAAATGCACACGAACAGTACGTGTTACCTTAACCTTGCTGCTGTTGTTGAACCATTGGATGTAGTAAGCATGTGGATGTGGTCTTGTGGTGAGAGCAAGCTTCTCCACCATCTCCATGCTATCCAAGTTGTTGCAGCTCCCTCCGTCTATGATGACGCGCACAGAACGTTCCTTCACAACTCCCTTGGTATGGAACAAATTGTGCCTCTTATTTTGCTCAGCTTGTGTGACCTGCACACTCAAAACACGTTGAGCAACTAAACATTCATACCTGTCAGCGTCTTCAGGAGCCATGTATTGCGTCTCATGATCAGAATCATCTCCACCATGTTCTTCACGTGTAATAAGAGCCAAAGTCTCCTCATCATAGTCACTAGCGGACTCATATCCACCATCCGCGGTAGCAATCATCACACGCGGAGATTTGCATTCTCTCGCATAATGACCTCCTCCCTTACAACGACGACAAATAATATCACTTGTGTGCCCTGTTGATGCCATGGAAGAAGAAGAACGCTGTGCAGGCCCCGCAGGTGCGCTCTTGGCAGATAATGGTGGTTGTG
>NW_021169387.1:0-1114 GCF_002162155.2 Triticum dicoccoides
TGTATTATCCGGAAATCGTAATACACGTGTGAATACATAGACCACAATATGTCCCTAGTGAGCCTCTAGTTGACTAGCTCGTTGTGATCAACAGATAGTCATGGTTTCCTGGCTATGGACATTGGATGTCGTTGATAACGGGATCACATCATTAGGAGAATGATGTGATGGACAAGACCCAATCCTAAGCATAGCACAAAGATCGGTTAGTTCGTTTGCTAGAGCTTTGCCAATGTCAAGTATCTCTTCCTTTGACCATGAGATCGTGTAACTCCTGGATACCGTAGGAGTGCTTTGGGTGTATCAAACGTCACAACGTAACTGGGTGACTATAAAGGTGCACTACAGGTATCTCCGAAAGTATCTATTGTTTTATGCGGATCGAGACTGGGATTTGTCACTCCGTGTAAACGGAGAGGTATCTCTGGGCCCACTCGGTAGGACATCATCATATGCGCAATGTGACCAAGGAGTTGATCACGGGATGATGCGTTACGGAACGAGTAAAGTGACTTGCCGGTAACGAGATTGAACAAGGTATTGGTATACCGACGATCGAATCTCGGGCAAGTAAAATACCGCTAGACAAAGGGAATTGTATACGGGATCGATTGAGTCCTTGACATCGTGGTTCATCCGATGAGATCATCGTGGAACATGTGGGAGCCAACATGGGTATCCAGATCCCGCTGTTGGTTATTGACCGGAGAACGTCTCAGTCATGTCTGCATGTCTCCCGAACCCGTAGGGTCTACACACTTAAGGTTCGATGACGCTAGGGTTATAAAGGAAGCTTGTATGTGGTTACCGAATGTTGTTCGGAGTCCCGGATGAGATCCCGGACGTCACGAGGAGTTCCGAAATGGTCCGGAGGTAAAGATTTATATATAGGAAGTCCTGTTTCGGCCATCGGGACAAGTTTCGGGGTCATCGGTATTGTACCGGGACCACCGGAAGGGTCCCGGGGGCCCACCGGGTGGGGCCACCTGCCCCGGGGGGGCACATGGGCTGTAGGGGGTGCGCCTTGGCCTACATGGGCCAAGGGCACCAGCCCCAAGAGGCCCATGCGCCTAGGGAACCCTAGAGGGAAGAGTCCTCAAGGGGGAAGGCACCT
>NW_021169388.1:0-2492 GCF_002162155.2 Triticum dicoccoides
TACTCCTACATGGCCTCTCATCGATACCTTTACCAAATCGTGTTCACCACACCACTCTCATTACCGACATAAACATTTCACTCTAGCCCATCACCCAGATGAACCAGACCTGACTCGACTCTAAGCATAGCAGGCATAGCAAGGTAGGAACAACACATACATATGGCTCAAGCAACTCCTACACATGCTAGTGGGTTTCATCTAGTTACTGTGGCAATGACAGGTCATGCAGAGGAAATGGGTTCAACTACCGTAGCACACAGCAGTTTGAATCGCGTTGTCTTAATGCAGTAAAAGAGAGCAGGAGCGAGAACATGGGATTGTATCGATATGATCAAATGGTTGGTTGCTTGCCTGATGGTTCGATGCACGGATACGGTTCTTCGTTAGGGTAATCACGGTACTCCTCGGGGACAGAACCTGTCGCAAAGGGCATCGATACACAAGCATCACCAAACAATGTGCAACAATATAATGCATGCATGAAACATGGCAATATGAGTGTATTGGGCTAATGCAACTAAAGCCAGAAGGGTTTGAACAAATTTGAATCAAAGATTCAAATTCCAAATTCAAATATGGCCTTTTTAAGTGCCTTTTCTTGTTCTGCTTAAAACATCAATTTAACTTGTTTGATCATGCATGAAAATAGTACAGATGGATAGATTGGATTTTTCTGATCATTTTTCATATATAATTTGTCCAATTTGGAGTTACAGAATAAAAGTTATGAATTTTTGAAGTTTAAATAATATTCTGGAATTTCCTGATTTAATTTAAATCCAGAAAATCAATTACTGCGTCAGCCTGACGTCATTGTGACGTCAGCAGGTCAACGGAACTGGTCCAGGTCAAACCTGACAGTGGGTCCCGCATGTCAGGGTGATTATTTTAATTAAAACTTAATTAAAACAAATCCTGTTTAATTAACAGGGCTGGGCCCCACCTGTCATTGACTCAGGGGAGTCAACCAGGGCCCACCCGTGGTCAAACCTGAGTCGGCTGCCGGCGTTTAGTCGCCGGCGAGCCCGACGCGGCGGCGGAAGTGGTTTTGGTCATTTCGGCCACCAGAGGGGCCGCGGAGACCACCGGAGTGGAGCTGAGGCCAACCCGCAGCTCTTGGCGGAGCCCGTTGGGGTCGGGGTGGCCGGAGTCGACGGCGGCGAGCTCGGCTGCGGCCGCCGGGGTTCGGTCGTGCACGGGAACGGTGTTGGAGCTCGAAGTCGAGCAAAGCGAGGCGCTAGGGATGCTCTACGGGGTCTTGCGAACTCGTTGGACTCGCCGGGGTGACCAAATGGTCACCGGAGGTGCGTCGACGGCAAGCTCGGCGACGGCGGAGGTTCGGCCGTGGTGGGGAGGTGGCTACGGTGAGGGAACGAGGGGAAGGGGAGGGGGAAACGGTGGCGTAGCTCACCGCGGTTGCAGTGGGCGTCGAAGTGGGCTCGGGGACGCGCTGGAGACGGCGAATCGACGGCGACGATGGTCGGAGCCCGAAGAGGGGAACGGCGACGTGGCGGCGATGCAGGGCTTCCGGGGAGCTGTGGAGCGGTGGGGAGGAAGAGGGAGTCGTGGCGGAGCTCCTGAGCTGGTCGGGGGAGCGAGGGGTGGTCGGAGACGGTGGCTATGGCGAACGGCGGCGACGGTGGTGTTCGGCCGGGTGAGAGAGAGAGCGAGGGAGAGGAGGGAGAGCCGGGGGAGAGTGAGAGAGAGCAGGGGGGAGGGCGTGGCGTCGTCCAGGGCATCGAGCGAGGAGGGGAGGCCAGGCAAGCAGGCGAGCAGGTGGCGTGGCGCGGTGGCGCGCGCGCGCGCCGGCCACACTCCCCTCCCTCTGTCGGGATGAAGACGACAGAGGAGGGAGGTGGGCTGGGCCGGCTGCTGGCTGGGCCAGCCAGCTGGCTGGGCCGCACAGTGGAGGAGCCCAGGTAAGCTCCTCCTGTTATATATTTTCTCTTTTTTTTTTAATTTCTGACATTTGTTTGATTTAAATAATATATTAAATCATTTATTTAACTTATGCCAATTTTTGCAGGAGCTATTTATATTATTTCAGAGCTCTTTTATAATTGGCATAATATTTGGGCATATATTAATATATATAATTAATATATTTCCAATGCAAATATTTATGCATTTATTCCAAATGCCCAAAATAAATGTCCATGAGCCACTAACAATATTGGTTTGATTTTTATCTCTGTCCAATATTTTCAGAGAGCAACATGAGCATTTTCTTGGACCCTTTTGGAGAAATTTTTATTTGGGTCATTTTCAAAATGGTTCTGAGGGTTTCACAGATCCCCATTTCAAGTTTCTGATGAAAGAGTAAACATGATGCAACACTCTAATGCATGACTAGCTAGGGTGTGACAACTCACCCCCACTCAAAAGAATCTCGTCCCGAGATTTGGGTTCCTCCGAGAAGAAGGCGGGGTACTCGAGTCGAAGACGATCCTCCCTTTCCCAAGTTGCTTCATCCTCAGAATGGTGCGACC
>NW_021169389.1:0-1761 GCF_002162155.2 Triticum dicoccoides
GTCATAAGTTGTCACGCCGCCGCCGCACCATCATCATCACCCCTGCCATCTACCACCACCGCTTATCCGCCACCGCTTCGAATCCGTATCCATATACCACCACAGCTGTCATATACCACCACCGCTGCCATCTACCACCATATATCCACCACCAATCCGAGTTCTTGTCATATTAGGTTTGTTTTCGAGATCCATCTAGATTCCGATTCGTGTTTCCTTGCCGGAGTAGGTTTCGGAAAAAAAAAGAGTCGGGTAGCCACGCTCCGTTTAGGCCCAAAATTTTTCGAAAACGCATTTTTCGAAAAAATTTCTGGCTATCCTATTTTTAGGTGTTTCTGAGTGTTTTGAGACAGGTGCCATTATAGGAAGTTTTTTTTGACCCGTTTCCAGTTTTTGGGTCCGGGCAGTCAAAAAAAAAATTGGTCAAAAAAGTTTTCGTGCCCATCCTGTCAGTTTGAGCTAAGAAGAGTTTTGAGACACTCGCCATTATAGTGATTTTTCGCAAAAAAAAAGCAGCGCAAAAAAAAAGAGCGCAAAAAAAAAGAGCGAAAAAAATAATTCCAGAGTGTGCTTTTCCCTTGTTTACGTGCCGCGCCGTGATTTTGTTAGTGTTCTAGGCTCGCGTCTCTAGCACAGTCTAGCCTAGGACCAGCACAGTACCGTCGTTGAGCGTTTATTCAACTTTGCATCTCTGAATTGATTATTGCTGACCCTTTTTGCTACCATATTATAAGCCTTCCCAGCTCCACATACATCTACGTCGTGCGTTTGACTCTCCCTGGTAATCGCTCTATCCAAGCTTTGAGAGTTTTTGACTACAACGGTTGCCGATCACCGCCTGCTGCTGGGTAAGAACTGGTAAGAATTTGAGATTTGCTTGACGGATTTGTGACACCCACCACCACCACTTCTTCGTAGTCTGTAGGATCATATTCTTGTGTGTTTCTATTGCTGCTAACCATGCCAGGATCACAAGCTGACGAGATTGACTGGGAGAATTTATCGAACAAGGAGCTTCATGATAAGTTTCAGCAAATGATGACTGAACAGGTGCAAGATGTGCTGAACAATTTTGAAGAGGCCATGGAGAAGATCACTGGCTTTTAGAAGACGTTCGAAACAAAGCTCGATAACAAGTTTAATGAATTGCTCGCGCGTCTTCCACCACCACCACCCGCTGCAGTTAACGCACCTCTCCAACAATAACAACAACAACGACTACCTCCATGTCGCGAAGCAGACCTCCGCCGAGCAAGCCGTGTTCCTCTTGCGTTTGGCCAAACTGTTGGTGCTGCTGTTGATACTTCTGTGGCTCCTGCTGCTGATGCGGAGGAGGATGATTATGTGGGAGACTATGAGGATGAGGTTGATCAAAATCAACACTACGTGCAGCCACCTGTACCACCACCAGCAGGTCGACCTCAGGTATATATTCGTAATGGTAGGCATGCACCACCACCTCAGGTACGAGATGATGTCCATATTCCTAAACTGAAATTGAATATTCCACCATTTGAGGGTAGATATGTTCCTGATATATATCTTACTTGGGAGTTAGAAACTGAACAACGATTTACATGTTTACAATATCCTGAGGAGAGACGAGTTGCTGCTGCCGTTTGTGCTTTCACTAGTTTTGCATGTGTATGGTGGTCTGAACATTGTAGATTATATCCTATTCCAACTACTTGGGCTGCTTTGAAAACTGCTATGCGTACGCGTTGGGTTCCACCATATTATCAACGTGAATTGCTTCAAAAA
>NW_021169390.1:0-2022 GCF_002162155.2 Triticum dicoccoides
CTAGGGTTGTAGGGATATGTATATGCAGTAACCCGAATGTTGTTCGGAGTCCCGGATGAGATCCCGGACGTCACGAGGAGTTCCGGAATGGTCCGGAGGTAAAGAATTATATATAGGAAGTGCTATTTCGGCCATCGGGACAAGTTTCGGGGTCACCGGTATTGTACCGGGACCACCGGAAGTGTCCCAGGGGTCCACCGGGTGGGGCCACCTATCCCGGAGGGCCCCATGGGCTGAAGTGGGAAGGGATCCAGCCCAAAGTGGGCTGGGGCGCCACTTCCCCCTAGGGCCCATGCGCCTAGGGTTGGGGGAAACCCTAAAGGAAGAGTCCTAGAAGGGGAAGGCACCTCCTAGGTGCCTTGGGGAGGAGGGATTCCTCCCTTGGCCGCCGCCCCCCTAGGAGATTGCATCTCCTAGGGCCGGCGCCCCCCCTAGGCCCCCTATATATAGTGGGGGGAAGGGAGGGCCCCTCTGACCCTTGCCTTTGGTGCCTCCCTCTCCCTCTCCAACACCCCCTCCTCCTCCATAGTGCTTGGCGAAGCCCTGCCGGAGTACTACAGCTCCATCACCACCACGCCGTCGTGCTGCTGCTGGAGCCATCTTCCTCAACCTCTCCTTCCCCCTTGCTGGATCAAGAAGGAGGAGACGTTACGCTGACCGTACGTGAAATTGGCCCATAATGAACAGTGTATCACTTTATACCCATTAACGGCCCGTTATTCCGTTGGGCCGTTTCCAGCCCATGTTATCTTTCGGCCTTCTCAGAGCCCATTTATTCTTGGGCTCATTTCCAGCATTCGTTTACTTACGGCCAGTTACTGTCATTTTCTACTTGTGGGCCAAATTCAGCCCGTGGTTACAGTCGGCCCGTTTGTGGTCCGTTAATACATTGGGCCGTTTTCATAGCGTCATCAAATACGGCCTATTAACGATGGCCTGTTATGGTCGGCCCATGAACGGACGATTCCAACTCTAGCCCGTTTACGGCCATAATGCGGTCTGTTTGGCCCATGTTTGGCCAATCAATCATACGGCCCGTATAAGGCCCATTGATGATACGACCCGCAGAAGGCCCATTGTTTCTACGGCCCGTAGAAGGCCCATTGTTTCTACGGCCCATAGAAGGCCCACTGTTTCTACGGACAGTAGGAGGCCCAGTGTCACTACAGTAAATATTAGCCCATGGTTATTGTGGTCTAGTTTTAAAAAATAGGTTATTGCATCCACTAGCTAACCACAGAAAAAGAACTGCAATGACTACAAGCAAACAAATAAACAAGACAACAAGGAAATAAATAAGCAAGCAACTAACGCTAGGCTATCACGACTATTACACATATTACATCAACTGGGCATCAAAGTTTGCCACCAGTGCAAATATAGGGAACAAAGCAGCATATCATATACACTGGTTGTCAAAGTTGGCGACCAGCGCAAATAAATGCCGCAACAAAACAAATCCAGAACTGAAACCACTTCAGAAGATCTCAAGAAACAATATCCTGGGTACCCATAATGCTGGCAAGATGCTTAGCAAGCTCATTAACTTTCTCTTGTTTGGCGCTTAAATCCTCCATCGCTTGCTGTTGCACCAGAAAATATGCATCTGAATTCTGTAGGGACTTCCTCAGTCCTTCAACTTCCTGTTGCAGCACATCTGATTGATATCTTTCAGCTTGAAGTTGAGACTCAAGAAGACGAACTGATTCAGGCAGCGAGTTCAAAGAGCTTGTGCTAGCAGTAGTGGCTAGTAACTCGAACACTACATCAAGACAGGACTTTTGGGTTCCCTCACTATCGTCAAGATAGTTTCTATCAGCTTTCTTGGAGACCAACAGGGATGTCTCACTATCTTGAACCTTATCTGCATTACTTCCTTTACCATTGGATAACGCGGTACTGTTCTCCAATATTTTGTCCGCATTCTAAAAGAGAAACAAGAAGACACATCACATGTTTACCATGTTGTATATGAAACTCATTTTGGTAAATGAGTTCAGTAGTAAAGTGGATAGGATAACA
>NW_021169391.1:0-2022 GCF_002162155.2 Triticum dicoccoides
CTAGGGTTGTAGGGATATGTATATGCAGTAACCCGAATGTTGTTCGGAGTCCCGGATGAGATCCCGGACGTCACGAGGAGTTCCGGAATGGTCCGGAGGTAAAGAATTATATATAGGAAGTGCTATTTCGGCCATCGGGACAAGTTTCGGGGTCACCGGTATTGTACCGGGACCACCGGAAGTGTCCCAGGGGTCCACCGGGTGGGGCCACCTATCCCGGAGGGCCCCATGGGCTGAAGTGGGAAGGGATCCAGCCCAAAGTGGGCTGGGGCGCCACTTCCCCCTAGGGCCCATGCGCCTAGGGTTGGGGGAAACCCTAAAGGAAGAGTCCTAGAAGGGGAAGGCACCTCCTAGGTGCCTTGGGGAGGAGGGATTCCTCCCTTGGCCGCCGCCCCCCTAGGAGATTGCATCTCCTAGGGCCGGCGCCCCCCCTAGGCCCCCTATATATAGTGGGGGGAAGGGAGGGCCCCTCTGACCCTTGCCTTTGGTGCCTCCCTCTCCCTCTCCAACACCCCCTCCTCCTCCATAGTGCTTGGCGAAGCCCTGCCGGAGTACTACAGCTCCATCACCACCACGCCGTCGTGCTGCTGCTGGAGCCATCTTCCTCAACCTCTCCTTCCCCCTTGCTGGATCAAGAAGGAGGAGACGTTACGCTGACCGTACGTGAAATTGGCCCATAATGAACAGTGTATCACTTTATACCCATTAACGGCCCGTTATTCCGTTGGGCCGTTTCCAGCCCATGTTATCTTTCGGCCTTCTCAGAGCCCATTTATTCTTGGGCTCATTTCCAGCATTCGTTTACTTACGGCCAGTTACTGTCATTTTCTACTTGTGGGCCAAATTCAGCCCGTGGTTACAGTCGGCCCGTTTGTGGTCCGTTAATACATTGGGCCGTTTTCATAGCGTCATCAAATACGGCCTATTAACGATGGCCTGTTATGGTCGGCCCATGAACGGACGATTCCAACTCTAGCCCGTTTACGGCCATAATGCGATCTGTTTGGCCCATGTTTGGCCAATCGATCATACGGCCCGTATAAGGCCCATTGATGATACGACCCGCAGAAGGCCCATTGTTTCTACGGCCCGTAGAAGGCCCATTGTTTCTACGGCCCATAGAAGGCCCACTGTTTCTACGGACAGTAGGAGGCCCAGTGTCACTACAGTAAATATTAGCCCATGGTTATTGTGGTCTAGTTTTAAAAAATAGGTTATTGCATCCACTAGCTAACCACAGAAAAAGAACTGCAATGACTACAAGCAAACAAATAAACAAGACAACAAGGAAATAAATAAGCAAGCAACTAACGCTAGGCTATCACGACTATTACACATATTACATCAACTGGGCATCAAAGTTTGCCACCAGTGCAAATATAGGGAACAAAGCAGCATATCATATACACTGGTTGTCAAAGTTGGCGACCAGCGCAAATAAATGCCGCAACAAAACAAATCCAGAACTGAAACCACTTCAGAAGATCTCAAGAAACAATATCCTGGGTACCCATAATGCTGGCAAGATGCTTAGCAAGCTCATTAACTTTCTCTTGTTTGGCGCTTAAATCCTCCATCGCTTGCTGTTGCACCAGAAAATATGCATCTGAATTCTGTAGGGACTTCCTCAGTCCTTCAACTTCCTGTTGCAGCACATCTGATTGATATCTTTCAGCTTGAAGTTGAGACTCAAGAAGACGAACTGATTCAGGCAGCGAGTTCAAAGAGCTTGTGCTAGCAGTAGTGGCTAGTAACTCGAACACTACATCAAGACAGGACTTTTGGGTTCCCTCACTATCGTCAAGATAGTTTCTATCAGCTTTCTTGGAGACCAACAGGGATGTCTCACTATCTTGAACCTTATCTGCATTACTTCCTTTACCATTGGATAACGCGGTACTGTTCTCCAATATTTTGTCCGCATTCTAAAAGAGAAACAAGAAGACACATCACATGTTTACCATGTTGTATATGAAACTCATTTTGGTAAATGAGTTCAGTAGTAAAGTGGATAGGATAACA
>NW_021169392.1:0-702 GCF_002162155.2 Triticum dicoccoides
GAGAAGAATCGTTAGAGTTACGTAACCAGATCCCTTCCCCCTTACTCCCGCCCTTAAATCTCGGGACGAGATTTCTTGTAGTGGAGGAGAATTGTGACGCCCGGATAATCTTGCTAAAATAATCCCACGCTAATCAAGCCACGTCATCCCGATTACCGATGCTAAACGTCCGTTAGTTCAAACCGCGTCAAATTAAAATTTAAAATAAAGACAAACGACAAAAGTTTTGAAATATTAAAACTAAATTGTTTGGGTTGTGTCAAATAATGCATAGGTAATTATGGTGGAGAAACCACATTTTTATAAAAGGTTTAAATGCACTTAAGTAATTAAAGTAGTAGGTAAAACAATTAAATAAATGCATTTTGGATTTTATAAAATACTATACTATTTTGTCCAGGGTTAAAACCTTTTGTGGCAGTAGTTATAATTGTAACTCTATTTTAGGTGTGGGTTTCACTTTTTGTAAAACTATAAAATATTACATAAGTAAAAGAAAATAGAAACAAGAGAATAAATAAATAAAAGAAAATACGAAAATAGAAAACTGTTACTAAACTAAAACAAAGGAGAAGCCCCCCCCTCTGGGCCGTGGCCCAACTGGGCCAACCCCCAGGCCCAGCTGGCCCACCCCCTCCCCTCCATAGCCCCCCCACCAGGGGAGAAACCCTAACCGGTCCCCCCCACTACCACCACGCACTT
>NW_021169393.1:0-1515 GCF_002162155.2 Triticum dicoccoides
AGAGGGGGGCGCACCTAGGGTGGGCCTTAAGGCCCATCTGGACCTAGTGTTTGCCCCCTCCCACTCTCCCTTGCGCCTTGGGCCTTGGTGGGAGGCGCCCCAGCCCACCTAGGGGCTGGTCCCTTCCCACTATTGGCCCATGTAAGCCTCCGGGGCTGGTGGCCCCATCTGGTGGACCCCGGACCCCTCCGGTGGTCCCGGTACACTATCGGTGATGCCCGGAACACTTCCGGTGGCCAAAACCATACTTCCTATATATCAATCTTTACCTCCGGACCATTCCGGAACTCCTCGTGACGTCCCAGATCTCATCCGGGACTCCGAACAACATTCGGTAACCGCGTACATACTTTCCCTATAACCCTAGCGTCATCGAACCTTAAGTGTGTAGACCCTACGGTCTCGAGAGTCATGCAGACATGGCCGAGACAACTCTCCGGTCAATAACCAACAGCGGGATTTGGATACCCATGTTGGCTCCCACATGCTCCACGATCATCTCATCGGATGAACCACGATGTCAAGGATTCAATCAATCCCGTATACAATTCCCTTTGTCTATCGGTACGATACTTGCCCGAGATTCGATCGTCGGTATCCCGATACCTTGTTCAATCTCGTTACCGGCAAGTCTCTTTACTCGTTCTGTAACACATCATCCCGTGATGAACTCCTTGGTCACATTGTGCACCTTATGATGATGTCCTATCGAGTGGGCCCAGAGATACCTCTCCGTTACATGGAGTGACAAATCCCAGTCTCGATTCGTGCCAACCCAACAGACACTTTCGGAGATACCCGTAGTGAACCTTTATAGCCACCCAGTTACGTTGTGATGTTTGGCACACCCAAAGCACTCCTATGGTATCCGGGAGTTGCACAATCTCATGGTCTAAGGAAATGATACTTGACATTAGAAAAGCTTTAGCATACGAACTACACGATCTTTGTGCTAGGCTTAGGATTGGGTCTCGTCCATCACATCATTCTCCTAATGATGTGACCCCGTTATCAACGACATCCAATGTCCATGGGTCAGGAAACCGTAACCATCTATTGATCAACGAGCTAGTCAACTAGAGGCTTACTAGGGACATGGTGTTGTCTATGTATCCACACATGTATCTGAGTTTCCTATCAATACAATTCTAGCATGGATAATAAACGATTATCATGAACAAAGAAATATAATAATAACCAATTTATTATTGCCTCTAGGGCATATTTCCAACAGTCTCCCACTTGTACTAGAGTCAATAATCTAGTTCACATCGCCATGTGATTAACACTCACAGGTCACATCGCCATGTGACCAACATCCAAAGAGTTTACTAGACTCAATAATCTAGTTCACATCACTATGTGATTAACACTCAATGAGTTCTGGGTTTGATCATGTTATGCTTGTGAGAGAGGCTGTAGTCAACGGGTCTTGCCATATTCAGATCCCTATGTATTTCGCAAAACTTTATGTCATATCATAGATGCTGCTACCACGTTCCACTTGGAGCTATT
>NW_021169394.1:0-611 GCF_002162155.2 Triticum dicoccoides
TGCTCCCTCTCTCTCGCCCGAACCCGAACGTAGCCATCGCCGCCGACTAGAACCACCGCGGCCACAGGCCCTCCCTCGCCTCGCCGACGTGTCCATGGCCTCCGCCTCAACGCCCTCGTCCTCCCCGTCGACTCACTCGACGCCGGACGCCTCAAAACACCGTCACCGGTCTCTTCTTCATCACCGGCCGCCGCGGATCCCCATCGTCGACTCGTCACCGTCCGGCCTTCCCCGAGCCCGCTTCGACGTCTGCTGCAACCGCCGTGAGCCACCGAACCTTTTTCCCCTCTCCGTTCTCTCTCTCGTGCGCCGTAGCCGCCACCCCTTGCTCGCCCGTACGCGCCGCCGCCTGTGACCGCCGCCGACGAGTCTCCGGCCACCTAGCGGTCCGGCCGTCGTGCTCAACTCCCTTCCCGCGCCACGTAGAGCACATAGGTGCCCCGCACGAGTCTCCCCGGCCACCGTAGCGTCGACCCCGAGCTCACCCGAGCTCCGGCGACCGCCAAGGTCGACGCCGGCGACAACTCCGGCCACCCCCGCACCCAACGCCTGCACCACTCGACGCGCGAGTCCACCAGCGTCACGTAGATGCCCTCCGCCGGCCGTTTGGT
>NW_021169395.1:0-1765 GCF_002162155.2 Triticum dicoccoides
ACCACACCACTCTCATTACCGACATAATCATTTCACTCTAGCCCTTCACCCAGATGAACCGGACCTGACACGACTCTAAGCATAGCAGGCATAGCAAGGTAGGAACAATACATACATATGGCTCAACCAACTCCTACACATGCTAGTGGGTTTCATCTAGTTACTGTGGCAATGACAGGTCATGCAGAGGAAATGGGTTCAACTACCGTAGCACACAGCAGTTTGAAACGCGTTGTCTTAATGCAGTAAAGGAGAGCAGGAGCGAGAACATGGGATTGTATCGATATGATCAAATGGTTGGTTGCTTGCCTGATGGTTCGATGCACTGATACGGACCTTCGTTAGGGTAATCACGGTACTCCTCGGAGGTAGAACCTGTCGCAAAGGACACCGATACACAACCATCACCAAACAATGTGCAACAATATGATGCATGCATGAATCATGGCAATATGAGTGTGTTGGGCTAATGCAACTAAAACCAGAAGGGTTTGAAACAAATTTGAATCAAAGATTCAAATTTCAAACTCAAACATGGCCTTTTAAAGTGCTTTTCCTTGTTCTGCTTAAAACACCAATTTAACTTGTTTGATCATGCATGAAAATAGTACAGATGGATAGATTGGATTTTTCTGATCATTTTTCATATATAATTTGTCCAATTTGGAGTTACAGAATAAAAGTTATGAATTTTTGAAGTTTAAATAATATTCTGGAATTTCCTGATTTAAATTAAATCCAGAAATATAGTTATTGCGCCAGCATGACGTCAGCATGACGTCAGTGGTCAACTGCGGCTGGCTGGGGTCAAACCTGACGTGTGGGGTCCACACGTCAGTGACAGGGGGGTTTAACAGGGTTAAATTAATCCTAATTAAGGATTAGTGGCGCTGGGGCCCACTGGTCAGTGTCAGGGGGTTAACTAACAGTGGTTAGCGCTAATCCTAATTAGCTACAGGGCTGGGCCCACCTGTCAGGGACTCAGGGGGGTTCCTGCCGTGGTCAAGGTGGGTCAAACCCACCGGCGACATGACGCCGGCGAGGCCCGAGACGGCGGCGCGATGCGGAATCGCGCTACAGGGCACGGGCGAGGCCGTGCTTGGGCTCGTTGGAGAGCCCTTGCTCCCGCGTGTCGAACGGTGGTGGTGGCCGAGCCTGGGGTGGCCGGTACCGACGACGGCGACGACCGTGGCGGCTGCCGGAGCTCGGTTGAGCTCGGGATCGAGGCTACAACGGCTGCGGAGATGCGGGGTTGGCACCTACAGCTTCTACGCGGTGCGGTGAAGACGTGGGTGTGCTCGGTTGGGCGCTACGGTGACTGTGGCCACGACGGCGACATCACCGGCGGCGTGGAGCTCTCGGCCAAGACGGGGCTAAGGCCTAGAGATCGAACGAGACCAGGGGAGATGGGGAAAACGACCCGGGGGCTCACCGCGGAGCTGCAGGGATGGTTAGCGGGCTCGGGGACGCGCTGGAGACGGCGAATTCGACGGCGATGATGGTCGGAGCCCGAGGAGGGGAACGGCGACGTGGCGGCGATGCAGGGCTTCCGGGGGGGCTTGGCTTGGTGGGGAGGAAGAGGGAGTCGAGGCGGAGCTCCTGAGCTAGTCGGGGGAGCGAGGGAAGGGTGGTGGCTGCAGCTACGGTGAACGGCGGCGACGGTGGTGTTCGGCCATGTGAGAGAGAGAGCGAGGGAGAGGAGGGAAGAACCGCGGGAGAGTGAGAGAGAGCAGGGGGGATCGGGACGGCCTGCGGGAGTCGTCCA
>NW_021169396.1:0-871 GCF_002162155.2 Triticum dicoccoides
CTGAATACGAGAGGGGAGTGGAGGCAGCTCGCCAACACGCTGCAGCTCAAGAGGCGGTTGCCTCTGCATCTCGGTACAACCCCAGTTTCACTTATGGATATCAGCCAGGCAATCCTTGGTATTAGACCAACCTAGGCCAAAAGCCTAAGCTTGGGGGAGTACGTATTTCTCACCGACTTTACATTCATGTTCACACACTAGTCGTCGGTGCTCATAGTCTTTCATTGTATTATCCATGTGTGACGCCCGGATAATTAGGCTACAGTAAAACTCTGCTAATGATGCCACGTCACCACTCTTACTGTCGTAAACCTCGCGATGATTCAATCCCGTCCGAATTCAAAATTCAAAATCAAGGCAAACAATAAAAGTTTTCAAACATTAAAACTAAAATGTCCAAAATGTGTCAAATAAATCATGGATAATACTAGTGGAGAAACCACACTTTTATAAAATGTGTAAAGGCTCCAAACTAATTAAAACAGCAGCTAAGACAATTAATTAAATGCCTTTTAAAAATAATAATAATGCAAACTATTTTAATTAGGTGTCAAACTTTTGGGGTAGTAGAATAAATTATAACGTTAATTTAGGAGTTGTATTTATATTTTATAAAACAGAAATTAAAAGAATAAAATAGCAAAGAAAATAGAAAAAGAAAAAAACAAAACAAAAGTAAAACAACAGACCCCCTCCCCCCCGCTGGGCCAAGTGGCCACTGGCCTCCGCCGCTCGAACGGGCCGGCCCAACCGCCCCACACCCCACTCCCTTAACCCCTGGACACGAAACCCTAACCTACCCCGTACCCCACTCCCCCCCACATCGCTCTCTCCTTCCTCCCGATCCAGATCTGGATCGGGAAGGGGAACG
>NW_021169396.1:929-1793 GCF_002162155.2 Triticum dicoccoides
CCCGCCCCGACTCCATCGACCGCGTCGCCCATCGTCCCTGGAGCACCATCACCGCCGCCGCTTCGACCTTGTCAGAGCCACCACGCCGGCCTGCCTCCTCGCCTCCTCATCTCTCTCCTCGACGGAGCGCCGTCCCCGTCCGCCTCCTCGCCTCAATGCTACGGTGCCGACGCCGTCGCCGGTGCTGCCTTGCCGGACGACACCGACCTCGCCGCCCTGCTACTGCATCATCGCCTCGACCTCGCCGTCGTCCCCGTCATCCTCCTCGAGCCGCTACCTCTACCCTACACCGTACGGTGAGGCCAAACCCCGGCCTCTCCTCCTTCCCTCGTCCTCATGTGCACACAACGCCATCGCACGCCGTTAGCTGTGACCCCGTCGCCGTGCCCCCGACCACTGCTCCAGCCGCGCTGGCCCGTGCCCTCTGCAGGCCGCGCCTACCCCCGCTACGCCGCCTCCTTGTACTCCTAGTCCATGGCCGTCGGCGCCTTCTACGCGTCCGCCGGAGCCCCTGGCCTCCCTGTCCCGCTGCGCCCGCCGTGCCTCGCCCGTCCGGCCCGCCCTGTCACCCCTTGCCGCGATGCTCCAGCTGCCGCCGTGGCCGGCGCCCCCTGGTAGCCAGGGCGTGCGCCCAAACGACCCAGCGCCCGCGCGCCCGTAACCCGTGCGCCCGCTAAGCCGCCTCTGGCCTATGACATGTGGGGCCTGGCCCCAGAATGTTTAGAAAAAAAGAGAAGAAAAAAAAGGAAATAATATAAAAATGAATTAATAAAATTAATAATTCATTAATTAATTAGTGAATTAGTTAACTTAATTAATCTTGTTTAGTTAACCTAATTAACAATTGTGAATTAATTAAACTGT
>NW_021169397.1:0-1097 GCF_002162155.2 Triticum dicoccoides
AATGTATAACAAATTCTTTGGGCCATAAATAATGTTGCCATGTTTCTAAAGTCCGAACAAGAGCATATAATTCTTTATCATAAGTAGAATAATTCAGACTAGGCCCACTCAATTTTTCAGAAAAGTATGCAACAGGTTTGCCATCTTGTAATAACACACCTCCTAATCCAATTCCACTAGCATCACATTCAAGCTCAAAAGTCTTATTAAAATCAGGAAGTTGGAGTAAAGGAGCATGTGTCAACTTATCTTTCAATACCGTGAAGGCTTCTTCCTGTGCGGTACCCCAAAGAAAAGGCACATCTTTCTTTGTAAGCTCATTGAGAGGTGCAGCAATGGTGCTGAAATCTCTCACAAAACGCCTATAGAATCCAGCGAGGCCAAGAAAACTCCTCACTTGTGTGACTGTTTTGGGCTGCGGCCAACTCTCAATAGCTTCAATCTTGGCTTTGTCAACTTCAATTCCCTGTGGAGTAACAACATAGCCAAGAAAAGATACTCGGTCGGTGCAAAAGGTGCACTTCCCAAGGTTACCAAACAAACGTGCATCACGTAGAGCAATAAAAACAGCACGTAAATGTTCCAAATGTCCTTCCAAAGATTTGCTATAAATCAATATGTCATCAAAGTAGACTACCACAAATCGTCCAATGAAAGCACGTAAAACTTCGTTCATTAATCTCATGAAAGTACTAGGTGCATTAGTTAACCCAAAAGGCATGACTAACCACTCATATAATCCAAACTTAGTTTTAAATGTTGTTTTCCATTCATCTCCCAATTTCATACGAATTTGATGGTAGCCACTACGCAAATCAACTTTGGAGAATATTGTAGAGCCACTCAATTCATCAAGCATATCATCTAGCCTAGGAATAGGATGACGATAACGAATAGTAATATTATTAATGCCTCTACAATCAACACACATACGTGATGTACCATCCTTTTTCGGCACTAGAATAATAGGAACAGCACAAGGACTAAGGGATTCGCGTATATAACCTTTGTCGAGAAGCTCTTGTACTTGACGCATAATCTCCTTCGTCTCCTCTGGATTGGTACAGTATGGTGCACGGTTTGGCAGTGAAGCACCG
>NW_021169398.1:0-2314 GCF_002162155.2 Triticum dicoccoides
AAGTTAGTCCGTTAATCAACATATAATATAATATAATATAATAAATTAATAGATACTAGTTGGATTTGTAATTAGCGTCCCTTCCCTTGTAGCACGCCTGTACAGGTGCAAGTGGATCTTCCAGCCGTCCGGTTGGCCGTGCAGTTGGCCAGATGGTAGGCCCAATAAACAACAACAACAAAATCCTTCTCCTTCCTTCAACTAATGCACTTTCTGAGCAGTTGCTCGTGCGGATTGCCAATCGTCGAGTGAAAATTTTGTAGCAGCGGCAACCTCATCAGGGTAGAAGACACGCCGATTATATGGACGAAAAAGGCGCCGGGTTCCGTGGGTGCAGGATTCCTCGACGGGTTCCGTCGTCAGCTAGATTCCAAAGCAAGGCATCGGCAGCAATGCACATACAAAGCTAACCTGATTGATTCCTAGACAGCCCGTACGTAGCAAAGCTAGGTTTGACTTAATTCTTTCCTTGATCCATGTGAATTAAAAATTGCATGTCCTTTCCTTTCCAATCTTTCTTGATCTTCCACGTGAGCTAGGCTTGCCCCTTGATTTCCTCGTTCCAAGTGCAAAGGAAGAAGCATTAGGACTAGATGACCTCGATCAGTGTGCGACTTCAGAAAGCAATAAAGCAATCTTCCACGAGACCTGTGCTATTGGATTGATGGACCGTGACCATAAAGAGCATCACGTGAAGAAAATTCAGTGCGTAGTCAGGGCGCTGCCAGTATTTGCACGATCGTGTGCACGACGACGGGAGTTTGATAAACACGTATCACCGAGCTACTAGGAGCGGATATTATATTCTTTCTCGACCTGTGTTAGATCGATGTGACGGGGAGGAGATTGAAACCGACAACCGCGGAAGACGATCGGCGCAGAGTACGCAGCGGATTTAATCACGCACCGCACAGAGACCATGAGAGCATGGCCGATCAGCATCGGCGGCGGTGAACCTAGCTCAGATGCCAATGTTGGGAATTGTGGGGTTTGCGGTCTACCCCCTAATTCCTCTGCGCTTATCCGTGGTGCCGCTCACAATTCGCATCTCTGAGGCTAGGGGGTAGGGACCTTTTTATATTGTCTTTCCAAAGAGTCCACCTCTTATACAGATATAAGATTCCTAGTTTTTCTTCCACTAGTTTCCGGGATAGAGTCCAGATCAAATTACCAACCACGATCATATTTGTCTGTTAACGGATTCTACCCGTTATGTCCCCGGAGCACGCGCTTGTGAGCAACGCGCCATAATAGAGTGTAAATTCCTCTAATTACGTAGATCAACGTTAGGGCTGTGATCTAACTATACGATCTAGCTCCTTCCAATCATCAGTGTACCCGGGTAGTCTTTCCAATATAAATAGTATATTGTATTCCACTGATAATCGACCAGCTTCCTTAAGCATATATCACTTAAGTACATTCCAGCAAGTAACAATTCCATGCTAAACATGTAAATCAATTCCATGTATAAATACATGTACAATTCCATAATGAGGTATTCCAAATATTAATAATTCCTAGTAATTTGAATATAGTTGCAGGACACATAATTCCAACAGAGCGTATTGCAAGTTTTCTTTTTGTAACATAAGTCTTGTTGCAAAAAATATGAAAAATGTACAACAAAGGTAGTGTTGCATATTTACCTTTTGTAACAGACGCCTTTTTGCATTATTTTTTGCAGCAGATTGTAGAATTTCTTCTTTGTTTTTTCACTTTTTTTCAACATCATTGTTGTTGCAAAAATATTTACAAGAAAGATGTAGTGCCCAGCTAGATAAGGGAGAAATAGTGCAGTGCGCCGGAGACGCATCACACGCTGGAGGAGGCGGGCGCCCCGTGCTGGATCAGTCGGCTGTTCCCAAGCTTACCCCAGTAAAACATGGGTAAGACATTTTTTGTTCCACGGTGGTGTCTAGACCAAACCAGTTATTGGTGGCTAGATACCAATATACTATTTCCTGGAGCAACACACCGTGCATTACTGAGAGATCACCTCTGACTGAGCTTTCGCATCCTGATGTCTCCTATTCTAAAGTTCTCTACATTTTCAAATATGCATGTGCACATGCATGTATCCACACTGCTACTTGCTAGCTAGCTGGCAACACCTATGTCTATCTCGCCAGCCTTGTTCTTGTTAAGAGCATCCCTAGCAAACCCCTTTATGGCACCGACCGCAAAATAGCCATCACTTTACGGTTTTACGTGAAAAAAGTTGTCCGAACAGTCCGACCCTTAATTTCTTTTGAGGGGCACGATAAAGCCCCCTCCGACCTGCGAAAACTCAGTTTGCCCTACCCCCCCCCCC
>NW_021169400.1:0-615 GCF_002162155.2 Triticum dicoccoides
CGGCAGCTGACGCCCCCGTCGCCGCGTCGCAGCTCGCCGTCGTCCGCGCCCCGCCGACCGCCACCACCTCGACCCCGCGCCCCCTCTCCTTCCACGCGGCGCTGCCCGACCCGAAGCCGCTCGGCGCCCCGTCCCCATCGCCAACCACCGCCGCCCCCGACGCCTTACACCCGCGCCGCCGCCGAACCTCACCGGACGTCATCGCCCCTCTCCTTCGCCCATTCGTTCCAGATCGGGACCATGCCTCCCCGACGGCGCGACGTCGCCGGATCACTGAGGCCACCTCGCCCCGTCGTACCCGGCCGCGGTCGTCGCTGCTTCTGGCGAGCCGCCCCGCGCCATCGCCACCAACGGGCCCCCTTGCTGGCCCGCATCGTTCTAGATCGAGGCAACCGCCTCGACCTCGTCGTCGGACCACCGCGTCGCCGCCCGTCGCCGCCTAGTCCTCCACCTCCCCGACGGACGCCTTCCCCGACCTCCTCCCCGTAGGCGCCATCGCGCCTCACCGCCGAACTCCCCTACAACGGGAGTGAGAACCCCATCCCCCTGCTACCCTCTCCCTCCCGTTCCGCTGCTGACCCCTGGCCGCCTCTGGCGCCGGCCCGCGCCCGCGCT
>NW_021169401.1:0-1557 GCF_002162155.2 Triticum dicoccoides
GTTGGCTTTCCCTGGGGTGTAGGTTATTCCTAGGTCGAAGTCTGTGATCAATTCAACCCAGCGTCTTTGCCTGAGATTTAGATCCGGTTGGGTGAAAATGTACTTCAGACTTTGGTGATCAGTGAATATTTCGCAACGATTACCGAGGAGGTAATGTCGCCAGGTCTTAAGTGCATAGACTACGGCTGCAAGCTCTAGATCATGGGTAGGATAATTCTCCTCATGTGGGTGCAATTGCCGTGAAGCGTAGGCAATTACGTGTCGATCTTGCATGAGAATGCAACCTAGTCCTTGTCGCGAGGCGTCGCAGTAGATAACAAAATCCTTAGAGAAGTCTGGCGGTACCAGTACGGGAGCAGAGGTCAGGCGTCTTTTCAGTTCCTGAAAGTTGTGCTCACATTGTGGAGTCCATTCGAACTTCTTATCTTTCTTGAGGAGTTCGGTTAGAGGTTTAGCAACTTTGGAGAAGTTTTCGACAAAGCGACGGCAATAGCTCGCTAAGCCTAGAAAACTCCGAACTTGCTTGACCGATTCAGGTGGAGTCCAATTAAGGACAGCTTGAACTCGCTCAGGGTTAACAGCAATACCTTTACCAGATATTACATGACCCAGATAGGTCACTTCTAACAACCAGAATTCACATTTAGAAAATTTGGCATAAAGGCGATGCTCTCGAAGTTTCTGCAACACTAGCCTTAGATGTTCGGCATGTTCTTCCTCGTTCTTGGAGTAGATGAGTATATCATCGAGGTAAACCACGACGAATTTATCCGAATACTCCATGAAGATTGAGTTCATTAACCGAGAAAAGGTGGCTGGAGCGTTGGTTAAACCGAAGGACATGACGGTGTACTCGTATTGCCCATAACGAGTAACAAAGGCCGTTTTAGGAATGTCCCCGTTTCTGATTTTGATTTGATGGTAGCCCAACCTCAAATCCATCTTGGAGAAGACTGAGGATCCAGCGAGATGATCGTACAGGTCGTTGATCCTGGGAAGTGGATATTTGTTCTTGATTGTGACCAAATTGACAGGTCGGTAATCTACAACCATCCGGTCCGTACCATCCTTCTTTTTGACGAATAGGACGGGGCAAGCCCACGGAGAAGAGCTAGGTCGGATGAAACCCTTTTTCAAGGACTCATCGAGTTGTTTCTTAAGCTCAGCTAGTTCTAGGGGTGCCATCTTATAAGGTCTTCTAGCAATCGGAACGGTTCCTGGAATGAGGTCTATTACGAACTCAACATCCCTGTCAGGTGGAACACCTGGCAATTCCTCTGGAAAGACATCCGGGAAGTCACGGACTACCGGAACGTCCTCAAGGTCTGGCAAAGGGCTGGCGTTAAGAGAATATAATTGTCGCTTGGCTATTCGGGTCAAGACATTGACTATCTTGCCCGAAGGGTGAGTGAGTTGAACAGTCCTAGAGAAGCAATCAATTTTGGCTTGATGAGCTGACATCCAGTCCATACCCAAAATGATATTAATATCTGAAGATTTAAGGGCTATCAAAGACGCGAGGAAAACAAGTCTGTCGACTTGGATTTCATTTCCATG
>NW_021169402.1:0-1280 GCF_002162155.2 Triticum dicoccoides
AAATGCTAAGTATAGGTCATTTTAGAGCTATCCTAGGTTAAATAGGTCATTTTGGAGCTAGGTAAGGTTATTATGTCATTTTGGAGCTAGCTAAGCATATGAAGTCATTTAGGAGCTAAAATATGTCATTTCTTAAGAATATTATGTCATTTTAGAGCTAGTTAAGCATATTAAGTCATTTTG
This sequence comes from Triticum dicoccoides, assembly GCF_002162155.2. Classification (NCBI taxonomy): domain Eukaryota; kingdom Viridiplantae; phylum Streptophyta; class Magnoliopsida; order Poales; family Poaceae; genus Triticum; species Triticum dicoccoides. Next base: position 184 of record NW_021169402.1, read on the forward strand.
GAGGAAAAGATGCTAAGTATAGGTCATTTTAGAGCTATCCTAGGTTAAATAGGTCATTTTGAAGCTAGCTAAACATATTAAGTCATTTTGGAGGAAAAAGATGCTAAGTATAGGTCATTTTAGAGCTATCCTAGGTTAAATAGGTCATTTTGAAGCTAGCTAAGCATATTAAATAATTTCGGAGGAAAAAATGCTAAGTATAGGTCATTTTAGAGCTATCCTAGGTTAAATAGGTCATTTTGGAGCTAATTAAGCTTATTATGTAATTTTTGAGCTAGCTAAGCATATTGAGTTATTTTGGAGGAAAAAAATGCTAAGTATAGGTCATTTTAGAGCTAGCCTAGGTTAAATAGGTCATTTTGAAGCTAGCTAAGCATATGAAGTCATTTAGGACCTAAAATATGTCATTTCTTAAGCATATTATGTCATTTTAGAGCTAAGTAAGGTTATTATGTCATTTTGGAGCTAGCTAAGCATGTGAAGTCATTTAGGAGCTAAACTATGTCATTTCTTAAGCATATTATGCCATTTTAGAGCTAGTTAAGCATATTAAGTAATTTTGGAGGAAAAGATGCTAAGTATAGGTCATTTTAGAGCTATCCTAGGTTAAATGTGTCATTTTAGAGCTAAGTAAGGTTATTATGTCATTTTGAAGCTAGCTAAGCATGTGAAGTCATTTGGGAGCTAAACTATGTCATTTCTTAAGCATATTATGTCATTTTAGAGCTAGTTAAGCACATTAAGTAATTTTGGAGGAAAAGATGCTAAGTATAGGTCATTTTAGAGCTATCCTAGGTTAAATAGGTCATTTTGAAGCTAGCTAAGCATATTAAGTAATTTTGGAGGAAAAAATGCTAAGTATATGTCATTTTAGAGCTATCCTAGGTTAAATAGGTCATTTTGGAGCTAATTAAGCTTATTATGTAATTTTTGAGCTAGCTAAGCATATTGAGTCATTTTGGAGCAAAAAAATGCTAAGTATAGGTCATTTTAGAGCTAGCCTAGGTTAAATAGGTCATTTTGGAGTTAATTAAGCTTATTATGTCATTTTGGAGCTAACTAAGCATATGAAGTCATTTAGGACCTAAAATATGTCA
>NW_021169403.1:0-1164 GCF_002162155.2 Triticum dicoccoides
CGGGGGTCCTGGAGTGATTTCCACAATTTACGAACCCCGTTGTGCGTTTACGTTTCGGTCATCAACACTCAGAATTTTGGCCGATTCTGGTCCGTTTCGTGCACTATTACTCGCCGCTTTGGGGTCCCAGAGCGATTTCCATGGTTGTTGAACTCCAAGGTGCACTTATGTGTCTGTCATCAACATTCATAGTTTTTGCCAATTCTGGCCCGTTTCTTGGACTATTACTCTGTTTTGGTGTCCCGGTGTGATTTCCATGATTGACGAACACCGGGGGTGTGTTTATGTGTCGGTTAGCAACACTCGCATTGTGGGCCGCTTCTGGCCCGTTTCGTCGACTACTACTCACCGTTTTGGGGCCCCAAAGCGATTTCCATGGTTGTTGAACCCCATGGTGCGCTTACGTGTCGATCATCAACGATCGCAGTTTGGGCCGATTTTGGCCCGTTTCTTGCACTATTAATTAGTTTTGGGCGTCCCGCGGTGATTTCCACGATTGACGAACTCCGTCGTGCGTTTACATGTCAGTCATCAACACACAATTTTGGTCGACTCTGGTCCATCTCGTGCACGATTATTCACAATTTTGGCGACCCAGAGCGATTTCCATGATTGACAATTCCCGGGGTGCGTTTGCGTGTCTATCCTCAACACTCACAGTTTTGGCCAATTCTGACGCGATTTGAGGACTATTACTCAACATTTAGGGGTCCCGAAGCGATTTCCATAGTTGTTGAACCCCAAAATGCGTTTACGTGTCGGTCATGAACACTCACAGTTGTGGTCGATTCTGGCCCGTTTCGTGGACTATTACTCACTGATTGGGGTCCCGGTGTGACTTGCGCAATTAACAAACCCCGGGGTGCGTTTACGTGTCGATCATCAACACTCGCAGTTTCGGCCGATTCGGGCTCGTTTTCTGGCACTCGCAGTTTTGGCCGATTCTGGCCCGTTTCATGGACTATTACTCACTGTTTTGGGGTCCCGGAGTGCTTTCCTTGATTAACAAACCCCGGGGTGCGTTTACGTATCGGTCATCAACACTCATGGTTTTTGTCGATTCTGACTCGTTTCGTGGACTATTACTCACCGTTTTGGGGTCCCGAAGAGATTTCCACAGTTGTTGAACCCCAAGGTGCGCTTACATGTATGTCATATCAATCG
>NW_021169404.1:0-911 GCF_002162155.2 Triticum dicoccoides
CGTACCTGAGGTGGTGGTGCAGGCCTACCATTACGAATATATACCTGAGGTCGACCTGCTGGTGGTGGTACAGGTGGCTGCACGTAGTGTTGATTTTGATCAACCTCATCCTCATAATCTCCCACATAATCATCATCCTCCGCATCAGCAGCAGGAGCCACAGAAGTATCAACAGCAGCACCAACAGTTTGGCCAAACGCAAGAGGAACACGGCTTGCTCGGCGGAGGTCTGCTTCGCGACGTGGAGGTAGTCGTTGTTGTTGTTGTTGGAGAGGTGCGTTAGGTGCAGCGGGTGGTGGTGGTGGAAGACGCGCGAGCAATTCATTAAACTTGTTATCGAGCTTTGTTTCGAACGTCTTCTCAAGGCCAGTGATCTTCTCCATGGCCTCTTCAAAATTGTTCAGCACATCTTGCACCTGTTCAGTCATCATTTGCTGAAACTTATCATGAAGCTCCTTGTTCGATAAATTCTCCCAGTCAATCTCGTCGGCTTGTGATCCTTTCTTGGTTAGCAGCAATAGAAACACACAAGAATATGATCCTACAGACTACGAACAAGTGGTGGTGGTGGGTGTCACAAATCCGTCAAGCAAATCTCAAATTCTTACCAGTTCTTACCCAGCAGCAGGTGGTGATCGGCAACCGTTGTAGTCAAAAACTCTCAAAGCTTGGATAGAGCGATTACCAGGGAGAGTCAAACGCACGACGTAGATGTATGTGGAGCTGGGAAGGCTTATAATATGGTAGCAAAAAGGGTCAGCAATAATCAATTCAGAGATGCAAAGTTGAATAAACGCTCAACGACGGTACTGTGCTGGTCCTAGGCTAGACTGTGCTAGAGACGCGAGCCTAGAACACTAACAAAATCACGGCGCGGCACGTAAACAAGGGAAAAGCACACTCTGGATTTA
>NW_021169405.1:0-694 GCF_002162155.2 Triticum dicoccoides
CTGTCACATCCCTAGCTGCTGGTAGTGCTCTAGGCTAGCTCATGTGTGCATCATATTTAAATTCTGAAAATTTGAACTGAGGGAATTATTGGAAGCCTCAAAACCCTAAATAAAAGAGGGGCAAAAACCCTAGAAATCTTATTCATTGCTCCAAATGGCTCTTCTTAAATGTTTGATAATTTTTGGTAAGGGTTCTGGTCCCAACCAAAATATTGAACATTTTTAAGGATTTATTTTTGGGACTTTGAATTTAAATCATAGCTATTTGAATTGGACGTATATCTACTGTTAAATAAATATAGGTCCAATAATTCTGAAATATTTTTGTGGAGCATTGTTTTAATTCTTTTAGCTCCTAAAAATATTGTCAGAAGCAAAATAAATTGAATTGGTTTCAAAACCAAATTCAAAACAAACCTGCAAAATAGAAAACAGAGTTAAAACAAAACAGAGAGAAAAAAAATAAAAGGAGTGAAGCCTACCTGGCCTCACCCGTGCAGCCCACCAGCCGGCCCAGCTCCCCCCCCCCTGGCCGGCCCAGCCCACCCGCGCCTTCCCTGTCGTCTTCCTCCTCGGACAGAAGGACGAGGGCGTGTGCCCGACGCTCGCCGGCACGCGCGCGCGCCACCTCCCCCCCTGCTGGCCACCTCCTGCTTCCCCCGGACTCCCTCGATGCCCCGAACGAAGCCACGCA
>NW_021169406.1:0-1382 GCF_002162155.2 Triticum dicoccoides
GATGAACAAGCATAATATTTGTTCGTTTCCACTTGAAATTTGTCATATCAAGTGTCTTGCCTGCATCGATAAGACTTTTGGACTTCCTTCAGTACAAACATCAATACTCTGCATAAAGTAGCAGCAGTGATAAATGATAATCAACATTTAAAAGTTCCATAAAGGGACATGATGAAAGCTCACAAAACACTAACCTGATAGCAATTGTATCTGATGACAATATTATTGTGAGTGAAAAGAAAAAATATTAGTTATCGTTGTTTCTGTCTGCCTCCCCAACAAATGAAACCTGAGGAGTCATATTGAGTAAGAAGTTCGGCATTGACTGGGTACTGTTTGGATTGAAACCCAATTATAGGAGTCATGCCAAAAAAACTGGTCGCTGCTTTCATTCTGCGTCCACGGACAGGCGAAACAGGGGCAGGGGAATCGTTCGCCAAAATGTCTGCACGCACCATCTCTGGCGAGGTGGGCCTGGGTATAAACTAAATGGCCCCTCAGCTTTCCTGTTTAGATTTCTAAACTGGACCAATTGTTAACATACATTTGGATCATTATCATGCTCTTCACCATTGTCTTCTTGAGCACGAGATCTGATATATGGATTGAGGTAAAATATTTAATCGTCTTACTGGGGCTGAAGGCGAGCGGCAAGAAGTGGGGGTTGAACTGTGGCTTGGAAGAGCACTATGTATAATTTGCATTTGATTCAATTGGAAATTTCATGGCTGTGGGTGAGAGTTTCCTCGTGTGATGTGACCCTTAAGAAAACATATAATTTCTTAGTGCTCCTAGAGAATCATAGGACATAATCAATGTATTAGTTAGCATAAGAGAAGAATCACTGCATCACAAATGTATCTACAGAGTACAGACTGACCTTGTGCCTCTCATTGACAAGGAGCTTGCAAGAAGACACAATTGAAACTGGTGCCCCCCATGACAATAACATTCTTGGAGTTTGCAGCTGATGCCGTGACATTCATCCTATTCTGTGAAAGAGAAAATTGGCAACGATGTTTAGGTTTGCCATCGCTGCATTCATGCTTATCTTTCATAGAAAGAAAACAGCAAAACAATTCCAAATCTCCGAATATCTGCTATTGTGGTGTTGTGCATGAAATTATTAGCCATCCCACTGTGACCAGGGAGAGATATATACAGTACCTGGTGAGTTTATCAAGAAGGAATAGTAAAGTAAGTGAAACAAAACAAACTGAAAGGTTTCTTAAAGTTGAACAGGAAATAATGGACAAAGAAGCTTGAAGCCTTTTGAGCCGACTAAAATTAATTGAATATTTACCATTAGAAGTTGAAGGCAGATCTGAAATTTAGTGGGTAGTGGCAAGGAGAACAACTAATGATAAACTAAATCATATACA
>NW_021169407.1:0-1125 GCF_002162155.2 Triticum dicoccoides
CACGTTAGTCCTCTGATGGTGTGCTGTGTTCTGTTCAATACGCTCCAACAAACGGTTGGTCTCCCGCTTGTTTCTCTCAGCTTCCATCATAACCTCGGCTAGTGAAGGAGGATGAGGCAGATTTGCATCCCTGGCTTCACTGCCTTCGGCCTGCTCTTGAGAAGCAGGGTTAGCGCGCGTGTTGACCATCCTAGGTAAACAAGACAATGATTTAGTCAGGATGATAAAATTCCGACATAGGGTAAAAATGTAAGGAATAACTCGAAATGCAAGATGACCATCCGTATGACATGGTAGATACAGAAACTGCTTCTTTATTCCATCGTCATACACACCATACAGGGTTTAGTACAAGACCAAACAAAGTACTATTACGGTGAAAGAGGATTACATCTCATCGAAGGCATTCCAAGCCCCTATACATTATTTTTCTACACCTCCGGAAGGAGTACAACTAGGTCATATCCCACGAGTCACGCGGGACGATAGACGACACAGCTAGTGCGAACTAGTGATACTACCACTAACTCAGACCGATCCGTAGTAGTCCTCGTAGAAGTCACCTCCATAGCCTGGAAGCTCAACATGATCATCCGGAAACAGACGATCTCGCGGAGCTTGTGGACCATAGGGGCTAGGATGGGGTCTTGGACCAACAGACGGTGGCCTGCGGGGACCGCGAGGTGGGGTGATGCCTCCTACATCACGCCAAACCATCACGTCTGGCAGAGCAGATCTCACAGGATAGAGATCGCGCATATCTGAGAATCCAGCTTGCACCGCCGGTGCAAACCGAGTCAAAGTGGCCCAGTGGTCAGCACGGGTATTGAAGAGCTCTAACCTCAAGGCCCGATTTTCACGGTCCTTATCCTCGAGCATCTCAGCAGTGGTGCGAGTCCGTGAATCCTCCTGGGTGGGGTCAGCATAGATAGCCTGGAGATACCCTTGTGCTCCCGGAAGTGATCCTGGCATATACCGGAAATCAGAGTCCCGAAATAGACCAGATCTGACTCGCATAATGGTCATCATAGAGTAGGCGGCGTCCTGCACAGCCATCTCAATAGTAACCCCGAGTCCATAGGAGCAGTGAAGAGGCTCGGTGGATCCAGGATAAGATGGAAATAT
>NW_021169408.1:0-2411 GCF_002162155.2 Triticum dicoccoides
ATACTTCGAAGGAGACTGTCTATTTTGTACACGAAGTGCATCCAGTTTTTGCCGTAAGCCTCTCTACTTTCTTGCACATGCTATGTGGGTGAAATGATGATACCATGCCAACTTGGAACCTTTTCAGAGTTCATTTCAAATGCTTTTCAATTTCATGGTCTTATAGATCAAAATAATCAGTAAATGCATGAAAATAACAAATGAAGTCAGAAATGGTTGTAAATTGATGATGTGTCTTTGAATGGTGCATTTTGAACACAGAAAAACAAGGGGGTTCAAATAAGTTAAAAAGAAATGAAATCCCTTTGTAACAGACGAGTTTCCGTACGAAACCCTGATACTTCAAAAGAGGCTATCTGTTTTGTACACGAAGTGCATCCAGTTTTTGTCGTAAGCCTCTCTACTTTCTTGCACATGCTATGTGGGTGAAATGATGATACCATTCCAACTTGGAACCTTTTCAGAGTTCATTTCAAATGCTTTTCAATTTCATGGTCTTATAGATCAAAATAATCAGTAAATGCATGAAAAATAACAAATGAAGTCAGAAAGGGTTGTAAATTGATGATGTGGCTTTGAATGGTGCATTTTGAACACAGAAAACACAAGGGGGGTCAAATAGGTTCAAAAGAAATGAAATCCCTATGTAACAGACGAATTTCCGTATGAAACCCTGATACTTCGAAGGAGATTGTCTGTTTTGTACACGAAGTGCATCCAGTTTTTGCCGTAAGCCTCTCTACTTTGTTGCACATGCTATGTGGGTGAAATGATGATACCATGCCAACTTGGAACCTTTTCAGAGTTCATTTCAAATGCTTTTCAATCTCTTGGTCTTATAGATCAAAATAATCAGTAAATGCATGAAAAATAACAAATGAAGTCAGAAAGGGTTGTAAATTGATGATGTTGATTTGAGTGGTGCATTTTGAACACATAAAAACAAGGGGGTTCAAATAAGTTCAAAAGAAATGAAATCCCTTTTTAACAGATGAGTTTCCGTATGAAACCTACTTCAAAGGAGATTTTCTGTTTTGTACACGAAGTGCATCCAGTTTTTGCCGTAAGCCTCTCTACTTTCTTGCACATGCCATGTGGGTGAAATGATGATACCATGCCAACTTGGAACCTTTTCAGATTCATTTCAAATGCTTTTCAATTTCATGGTCTTATAGCTCAAAATAATCAGTAAATGCATGAAAAATAACAAATGAAGTCAGAAAGGGTTGTAAATTGATGATGTGGCTTTGAATGGTGCATTTTGAACACAGAAAAACAAGGGGGTACAAATAAGTTCATAAGAAATGAAATCCCTTTGTAACAGACGAGTTTCCGTATGAAACCCTGATACTTCGAAGGAGACTGTCTATTTTGTACACGAAGTGCATCCAATTTTTGCCGTAAGCCTCTCTACTTTCTTGCACATGCTATGTGGGTGAAATGATGATACAATGCCAACTTGGAACCTTTTCAGAGTTCATTTCAAATGCTTTTCAATTTCATGGTCTTATAGATCAAAATAATCAGTAAATGCATGAAAAATAACAAATGAAGTCAGAAAGGGTTGTAAATTGATGATGCGGCTTTGAATGGTGCATTTTGAACACATAAAAACAAGGGGGTTCAAATAAGTTCAAAAGAAATGAAATCCCTTTTTAACAGATGAGTTTCCGTATGAAACCGTGATACTTCAAAGGAGATTTTCTGTTTAGTACACGAAGTGCATCCAGTTTTTGCCGTAAGCCTCTATACTTTCTTGCACATGCCATGTGGGTGAAACGATGATACCATGCCAACTTGGAACCTTTTCAGATTCATTTCAAATGCTTTTCAATTTCATGGTCTTATAGCTCAAAATAATCAGTAAATGCATGAAAAATAACAAATGAAGTCAGAAAGGGTTGTAAATTGATGATGTGGCTTTGAATGGTGCATTTTGAACACAGAAAAACAAGGGGGTTAAAATAAGTTCATAAGAAATGAAATCCCTTTGTAACAGACGAGTTTCCGTATGAAACCCTGATACTTCGAAGGAGACTGTCTATTTTGTACACGAAGTGCATCCAGTTTTTGCCGTAAGCCTCTCTACTTTCTTGCACATGCTATGTGGGTGAAATGATGATACCATGCCAACTTGGAACCTTTTCAGAGTTCATTTCAAATGCTTTTCAATTTCATGGTCTTATAGATCAAAATAATCAGTAAATGCATGAAAAATAACAAATCAAGTCAGAAAGGGTTGTAAATTGATGATGTGGCTTTGAATGGTGCATTTTGAACACAGAAAACACAAGGGGGGTCAAATAGGTTCAAAAGAAATGAAATCCCTATGTAACAGACGAATTTCCGTATGAAACCCTGATACTTCGAAGGAGATTGTCTGTTTTGTACACGAAGTGCATCCAGTTTTT
>NW_021169409.1:0-1098 GCF_002162155.2 Triticum dicoccoides
GTATTTCGAAATTACATGGGCCTGGCCCAATAAAAAGGTGACGCAGCACCTATAATAGCCTCGGGACGAAATTTATGAAGTGGCATCTTGTATATTTCGTCCATGGCTTCATGCACCCATTATGGTGGCTTCAAAGTCCTGAAATCATCACTTGTAACTCCGTTCTTGTTCCCCTTGCGCATGGCATCATCTCCATGCTTGTTCTTGCTCCAATGTTCATCCTTCTCCAAGCTAGGCCCTTCATTTGTAAGCAAAACAAATGTATCCAATTTAGGCAGCATCATATTCCCATGAACATTAGAATCATTACCAAGAAACGAAAGTACCTGATAATTTAATTGGCGTGCGCGAGCTCTAGTAATTGGTCCCATATATGTAGCAGTAGGGGCTGTGGGTGTAACAATGGTATTGATGTCCTCATCATCCTCCCCTTCTTGAAATGAAGTCGTCCTCGACGGAAACTCATCTTCCTCACCCAAAAAAGGCTTCAAATCTGCAATGTTAAAAGTGGGACTAACCCCAAAATCTGCAGGCAGCTCAAGTTTATATGCATTATCATTTATTTTCTCTAACACCTTAAAGGGACCATCAGCACGTGGCATTAGCTTTGATTTGCGCAAATCAGGAAATCTATCCTTATGCAAATGTAACCGAACAAGATCTCCAGGTGCAAACACAACATGTTTTCTACCCTTATCTCCAGCAAGTTTATATTTAGCATTCATACGCTCAATGTTTTCCTTAGTTAACTCATGCATTTTTAAAATCAATTCAGCACGTTGTTTAGCATCAAAATTAACCTTCTCCAAAGATGGAAGAGGCAACAAATCAATAGGTGCACGAGGTAGGAAACCATACACAACTTCAAAAGGGCACATCTTAGTAGTAGAATGCAATGAACGATTATAAGCAAATTCAATATGAGGCAAGCATTCCTCCCACATTTTCTTATTATTCTTCAAAACAGCCCTAAGCATAGTAGACAACGTTCTATTGACTACTTCAGTTTGTCCATCAGTTTGGGGGTGACAAGTAGTACTAAAAAGCAGTTTAGTGCCCAACTTAGCCCATAAACATCTCCAAAAGTGGCTAAGAAAT
>NW_021169410.1:0-1129 GCF_002162155.2 Triticum dicoccoides
CGGGCTAACAGGACTCCGGTATTCATCGCGTGACATTTCCCCGAAGGGACAGACACAGGAACGAAGAAGGACACATGCCGGCCAGCCTAAGTGTTCCGGAGCAGTAGCAAGCTACCATGGCTCAGTGAAACACTAGGAGACATTTCCCCGTAAGAGAGGCTACTAAAGATAAACAACTAGATGGTCAGATCCCACACATACCAAGCATTTCAATAACATACACACAATATGCTCGATATGTGCAAATACAACATGGCCTCACAACATGACTCTACGACTCAAGTATTTATTCAATAGGCTCCGAGGAGCGAGATATTACAAACATGGGTCTCATGACCCAACAATCAGAGCATACAAATCAAAGCACAAGCGGAAGCTATCATGTCTAAGTACAGACATCTAGAAATGAAAAAGGCTGAGAAGCCTGACTATCTACCAGATCCTGCCGATGGCTCAAGATCGTAGCTGAGGTAACAAGCTAAACGTCGAAGTCCACGCGAAACTACTAGTGAGACCGAAGTCTCTCTGCAAAAACATAAAATAGGCAAACGTGAGTACAAATGTACCCAGCAAGACTTACATCAGAACTAACTACATATGCACCATTATCAACAAAGGGGATGGTGGGGTTTAACTGCAGCAAGCCAGCTTTGACATCGGTGGCTAACCTGAACTACGACTGCAAGTAACTCTTTTGAGGTGGCGCACACGAGTCCACATATTCACCATATCAATACACCACTATGGATCCGCTCCCGTCTCCCTACGAGAACGCCATCCATAGCACTCACGCTTATCTTGCGCATTTTAAAGTATCCACTTTCACTTGTCTATGAACTGATATAAGCAACCCAGAAGTCCTTTACCGCGGACACGGCTATTCGAATAGATGATATTAACCCTGCAGGGGTGTACTTCTTCATACATGTTTCCACCACTTAGCGTCTGCACACGACATGTGCTCGGCAGACTTCAAGCGAAAGCCGACGTGGGTGTAGACCACGACCTACCTAAACACTCAAGTCTCTAGTCCAGGTTTATCGCCTATTCGGGTTCCATCCATGAGGAGATCCGGCCGGAGTTTCGCTCACAGCCCCAAACGATGTGAACAGGGTTCCGTGACACCAAA
>NW_021169411.1:0-2863 GCF_002162155.2 Triticum dicoccoides
GATAAAGTAAAGCAATTATTTGGCGCTTGCATCTTATGCAATAAAGAGACAACCATAAGGCTTCTGCCAGTTGCCGATAACTTCAACAAAACATGATCATCTCATACAACAACTTATATCTCATCACGTCTTGACCATATCACATCACAACAAGCCATGCAAAAACAAGTTAGACGTCCTCTACTTTGTTGTTGCAAGTTTTACGTGGCTGCTACGGGCTGAGCAAGAACCGTTCTTACCTACGCATCAAAAACCACAACGCGGTATAGTGATTGCTTTTTGATCTTCAGAAAGAACCCTGTTCATTGAATCCGATTCAACTAAAGTTGGAGAAACAAACACCCACTAGCCACCTATGTGTGAAGCACGTCGGTAGAACCAGTCTCGCGTAAGCATACGCGTAATGTCGGTCTGAGCCGCTTCATCCAACAATACCGCTGAATCAAGAATCAACTAGTGACGGCAAGCAATATGTATATACCCACGCCCACAACTCCTTTGTGTTCTACTCGTGCATATAACATCTGCGCATAAACCTGACTCGGATGCCACTATTGGGTAACACAGTAATTTCAAAAAAAATCCTACGCACACGCAAGATCATGGTGATGCATAGCAATGAGAGGGGAAGAGTGCAGTCCACGTACCCTCGTAGACCGTAAGCGGAAGCGTTATGACAATGCGGTTGATGTAGTCGTATGTCTTCACGATCGACCGATCCTAGTACCGAAAGTACGGCACCTCTGCGATCTGCACACGTTCGGCTCGGTGACGTCCCACGAACTCACGATCCAGCAGAGTGTCGAGGGAGAGCTTCGTCAGCACGACGGTGTGATGACGGTGATGATGATGCTATCGGAACAGGACTTCGCCTAAGCACCACTACGATATGACAGAGGTGGATTATGGTGGAGGGGGGCACCGCACACGGCCAAGGGATCATTGATCAACTTGTGTGTCTACGGGGTGCCCCCTAGCCACGTATATAAAGGATGGAGGGAGGAGGAGGCCAACCCTCATAGGGCGCGCCCAAAGTGTGGAGTCCTACTAAGACTCCCTAGTCCTAGTAGAATTCCACCTCCCACATGGAATAGGAAAAAGGGAAGGGAGAAGGAGAAGGAAGGAAGGGGCCCCCCTTTCCCTAGTCCAATTCGGACCAGTCCATGGGGAAGGGGCGCGGCCACCCTTGAGGCCTTTCTCTCCTTTCCCGTGTGGCCCATTAAGGCTCAATACGAATTCCCGTAACTCTCCGGTACTTCAAAAAATACCCGAATCACTCGGAACCTTTCCGATGTACGAATATAGCCTTCCGATATACCGATCTTTACTTCTCAACCATTTGGAGACTCCTTGTCATTTCCCCGATCTCATCCGGGACTCCGAACAAACTTCGGTCATCAAATCACATAACTCATAATACAAATCGTCACAGAACGTTAAGCATGCGGACCCTACGGGTTCGAGAACTATGTAGACATGACTAAGACTCATCTCCGGTCAATAACCAATAGTGGAACCTGGATGCTCATATTGGTTGTTACATATTCTACGAAGATCTTTATCGGTCAAACCGCATAACAACATACGTTCTTCCCTTTGTCATCGGCATGTTACTTGCCCGAGATTCGATGGTCGGTATCTCAATACCTAGTTCAATCTCATTACCGGCAAGTCTGTTTACTCGTTCCGTAATGCGTCATCCCGCAAATAACTCATTAGTCACATTGCTTGCAAGGCTTATATTGATGTGCATTACCGAGAGGGCCCAGAGATACCTTTCCGACAATCAGAGTGACAAATCCTAATCTCGATCTATGCCAACTCAACAAACACCATCGAAGACACCTGTAGAGAACCTTTATAATCACCCAGTTACGTTGTGACGTTTGGTAGCGCACAAAGTGTTCCTCCGGTATTCGGGAGTTGCATGATCTCATAGTCATAGGAACATGTGTAAGTTATGGAGAAAGCAATAGCAACAAACTAAATGATCATATTGCTAAGCTAATGGATGGGTCAAGTCAATCACATTATTCTCTAATGATGTGATCCTGTTAATCAAATGACAACTCATGTCTATGGTTAGGAAACATAACCATCATTGATTCAACGAGCTAGTCAAGTAGAGGCAAACTAGTGACACTCTGTTTGTCTATGTATTCACACATGTAGCAACTTTCCAGTTAATACAATTCTAGCATGAATAATAAACATTTCATGATATAAGGAAATATAAATAACAACTTTATTATTGCCTCTAGGGCATATTTCCTTCAGTTTCATCCAACAATGCATCCTATGGTGGAACATGCACATGCGTATGAGCTAGACAATGATGTGACCAATAAGTTATATCATTGAGCAAATCAACGAAATGACCAATATATAGAGCAAGAAGAAGCAAAACTTATGAGCTCGTCAAGTGACGCGCCCCTTGACCACCTTGCTCGCACTTGTGCATATGTACTATGATACTTGTTGACGACATTTTGAATGGCGTAACATCGATGGAGTAGCGACCTCTGGTTGCGATCATGGATCACTTCCATGTCATAGGGAGTATGTAGTGCTTGTGCTCATTGAACCATATACACACTTTGCCAAAATGACAAATTATGCTTCATGCATTGAAACTCACAGTTGCAACCAACCATGCATCACACAATAATTCACCCTCCTTCACTAAGTAGGTATGGCAATGGGGTTGCTCCCTATCGGGGAGTGACTTCCCATCCCCATCCTCATTTAGTAAATGGGTACACTTTTCTTCCCGTCCCCTTCCCCATCGGGTTCAGAGCGGGGATCGGGCTTCCCATTAAGAAGTCAAATTCGAAAGGAAATTGTGATGTTTTTCATGATATTA
>NW_021169412.1:0-614 GCF_002162155.2 Triticum dicoccoides
TGTATTTTTAAGATTTTAAAATGAATTAGTTTTATTTTTCTGATTTTAAAAGGAAAAAGGAAGAAGAAGAAAGAAGGAAAAAGGAAGAAAAAACAGAAGAAAAAAACAGAAGAAAAAAGGAAAAACAGAAGAAAAAAACAAACAGAAGAAAAACATAAAAAAAAACAGAAGAAAAAAACAGAAGAAAAAAGAAAAAAGGAAAAAAGGAAGAAAAAAATAAAATATGCCACCTACTGGGCCACCACGGCCTGAATACGACTAGAAACCCATTAAAGGGCCAGGATTCAGGCCCGCAGAAGGCCCAGTAGGCCCACAGGCACATCGTGACAGAATAGGCCCGTAAGCCTGCATTTGAGAGGAGCTCGAAGTGGTGAGCGCAGCCGCGCTTATAAACCACTGTCGAAGCCTCTCGGCTAGCGAGGTGGGACTAAACATCCCACCGCACCGCGCCAGTTGTAGCACAGACCTTTAGTCGCGGTTGGGGAGGCGGACCGCGACTAAAGGGTACCCTTTAGTCGCGGTCCGCCTTTCCAACCGCGACTAAAGGGTCTTTCTGCGCGGGAACGGAGGCGGCGCCAAAACCCTTTAGTCGCGGTTGGGGAGGCGGACCGCGA
>NW_021169413.1:0-1245 GCF_002162155.2 Triticum dicoccoides
AAGTCTGAAAACTGATTGTGTTCGAGCGATGTTCGTGAGCTCGGTAGAGTATTTTGTGAACCCTTTTGGCCCCAGGTCACTTTGGGTGTTTTGTTAAGCTTGATGAGTAGCTCCATGCCATGTTCTTACTTGTCATGTTCAGGTTCTCTATCATGTTGTTTTGCTGCTCCGAAGAGAGCATCGTGACCTGAAATTTCAGACTAGTGTTAATTTCACTAAGTCTGAAATCTGTTTTGCATTTGCGTTTTAGCCATGCTTGTTTGAACCTCTTAATGGATGAATTTGCCTATGGCTCAGTGCTAGTGTTTTGTCAACCATCTTGTGTACTTCACTGCCATGTATTTTGTTTTCATGTTTGGTGGCTGTAGCATGCTCATTTCGTTGCATTTAGATGCCTACTTGCTGTAAATTGCAGACCGGTGTCATATCTTAAAACGCTTGCCATTTCCAAACCGTAACTCCGATTCCAATGATCTTTATATCGTTTTCAAGCGATTTCATCCCCTCTATCCAGTGGCACACTTGGTTTTCCAAGTTGATGCCAGGTTCATGCATTTCCTGTCATATCTTGCATTTTGCATCCCGCATCGCATCCCGCATAGCATATCGTCATTTCATCATATTGCTTGGTCTTGCCCGTGGTTGATTGTATCCTTGTTGCTTGTTTGTCTTTGGGTAGAGCCGGGAGACGAGTTCGCTACCGAGGAGCCCGTTGAGTTTGCTTGTGAGGATCCAGTCAACTCTGACAACTGTGCAGGCAAGATGATCATACCCTCGAAATCACTACTATCTTTGCTATGCTAATTTGCTCGCTCTTTTGCTTTGCCACTGCTATGATGCCTACCTTTTGCTTGTCAGCCTCCCAATTGCCATGTTGAACCTCTAACCCACCATTGTCCTAGCAAACCGTTGATTGGCTATGTTACCGCTTTGCTCAGCCCTTCTTATAGCGTTGTTAGTTGCAGGTGAAGATTGGAGCCGTTCCTTGTTGGAACATTTATATTCTTGTTGGGATATCATTATATTGCTATGTTATCTTAATGCACCTATATACTTGGTAAAGGGTGGAAGGCTCGGCCTCTCGCCTAGTGTTTTGTTCCACTCTTGCCGCCCTAGTTTCCGTCATATCGGTGTTATGTTCCCGGATTGTGCGTCCCTTACGCGGTTGGGCTATAATGGGAACCCCTTGATAGTTCGCCTTGATTAAAGCTTTTCCAGCAATGCCCAACATTGGTTTTACCATTT
>NW_021169414.1:0-954 GCF_002162155.2 Triticum dicoccoides
ATATATTAATTATATATATTAATATATGTCCAAATATTATGCCATTTATAAAGGAGCTCTGAAATAATATATCTAGCCCCTGCAAAAATTGGCATAAGTTAAATAAATGATTTAATATATTATTTAAATCAAAACAAATGTCAGAAATTAGAAAAACAGAAAAAAATAAAAGGGAGAAGCTTACCTGGGCTCCTCCCTGTGCAGCCCAGCCAGCTGGCCGGCCCAGCCAGCAGCCGGCCCAGCCCACCTCCCTCCTCTGTCGTCTTCGTCCTCGACAGAGGGAGGGGAGTGTGGCCGGCGCGCGCGCGCGCCACCGCGCCACGCCACCTCTCTCCCTGCTTGCCTGCCCTCCCCTCCTCGCTCGATGCCCCGGACGACGCCACGCCTCCCCCCTGCTCTCTCTCACTCGCCCTCGGCTCTTCCCTCCTCTCCCTCGCTCTCTCCCTCACACGGCCGAACACCACTGTCACCGCCGTTCGCCATAGCAGCCGTCTCCGGCCACCCCTCGCTCCCCCGACTAGCTCAGAAGCTCCGCCTCGACCCCCTCTTCCTCCCCACCGCTCCACGGGCCTCCGGAAGCCCTGCATCGCCGCCACGTCGCCGTTCCCCTCTCCGGGCTCCGACCATCATCGCCGTCGAATTCGCCGTCTCCAGCGCGTCTCCGAGTCCGCTTCGACGCCCACTGCAACCGCGGTGAGCCCCCGAGTCGTTTCCCCCTTCTCCCCTGGTCTCTTTCGACCTCTAGGCCTTAGCCCCACCTTGGCCGAGAGCTCCACGCCGCCGGCGATGTCGCCGTCGTGGCCACGGTCACCGTAGCGCCCAACCGAGCACACTATCGTGCTCCACGCCTCACTAGGAGCACGCAGCACGCACCAACGCCTCCCCAAACACCCTGCAACGCCGACTCCGACCGCACCCGAACTCCGGCCGCCACTCACGAGCTCGCCGTCGACG
>NW_021169415.1:0-2471 GCF_002162155.2 Triticum dicoccoides
AAGATCTTCATCGAGCTCCCACTTGATCTCGGTTGCGTCATCTGCACTGGTATCATCGGCACCTGCAATGGTTTGGAAGTATCTATGAGTCACGAGGACTCAACAATCTCACACCCGCGAGATCAAGACTATATAAGCTTATGGGTAGGAAAGGGTAATGAGGTGGAGTTGCAGCAAGAACTAAGCATATATGGTGGCTAACATACGCAAATGAGAGCGAGAAGAGAAGCGAAGGAACGGTCGTGAAGTAGAAGTGATCAAGAAGTGATCCTAAAACTACTTATGTTCAATTATAACACAAGAACCGTGTTCACTTCCTGGACTCCGCCGAAAAGAGACCATCACGGCTACACACACGGTTGATGCATTTTAATTAAGTTAAGTGTCAAGTTTTCTACAACCGGACATAAACAAATTCCCATCTGTCCATAACCGCGGGCACGGCTTTTGAAAGTTCAAACCCTGCAGGGGTGTTCCAACTTAGCCCATCACAAGCTCTCATGGTCAACGAAGGATATTCCTTCTCCCAGGAAGACCCGATCAGACTCAGAATCCTGGTTACAAGACATTTCGACAATGGTAAAACAAGACCAGCAAGACCGCCCGATGCGCTGACATCCTGATAGGAGCTGCACATATCTCGTTCTCAGGGCAACACCGGATGAACACTACGTACAGCTAAAACTAGCCCTCAAGTTTCCCCGAGGTGGCGCCGCAAGTGGCTCTGGTTCGGACCAACACTTAGACAAGCACTGGCCCGGGGGGTTAAAATAAAGATGACCCTTGAGTCTGCAGAACCCAAGGGAAGTTGATAGGTTGTTAGGCAAATGTAAAACCAAGGTTGGGCCTTGCTGGAGGAGTTTCATTCAATGCAAACTGTCAAGGGGTTCCCATAACACCCAACCGCGTAAGGAACACAAAATCAAGGAACATAACACCAGTATGATGGAAACTAGGGCAGCAAGAGTGGAACAAAACACCAGGCATAAGGTCGAGCCTTCCACCCTTTACCAAGTATATAGATGCATTAATTAAATAAGAGATATTGTGATATCCTAACATATCCATGTTCCAACATGGAACAAACTTCATCTTCACCTGCAACTAACAACACTATAAGAGGGGCTGAGCAAAAGCGGTAACTTAGCCAAACAATGGTTTGCTAGGAAGGTGGGTTAGAGGCTTGTCATGGCAATATGGGAGGCATGATATAGCAAGCGGTAGGTATCGCGGCATAGCAATAGAGCGAACAACTAGCAAGCAAAGATAGAAGTGATTTTGAGGATATGGTCATCTTGCCTGAGATCCTGCAAGGAAGAAGAACGAGTCCATGAAGAAGACAAACGGACATAGTCGAACGAATCCTCACAACTCCGGAACGAAATCGAATCTAACGAGAGAAGCAACCCGTAAAGAATCAAGCAACATAGTAAACAACCATCACATAAACATGGCATGATGCACAACCAAGTATGATGCATGTCCGGTTTAATGAAGCATGGCATGGCAAAGTGCAACAAACAACACTACAAATTAAGTGGAGCTCAATATGCCACGGAGTTGCATATTGAAGAAAACACCACATGACTTATTTAGTTCTGTCCCGTTTAGGTACTCAACAATATAAATGTTGGTTATCATGGCAAGAGGTGAAGCATAACAAAACTACACTATCTAAACAATTTAAATGGGGCCGGATATAACAAGCAACAAATCCAGTAATGATAGAGGCGGGGTGTCCCGTCTTTCGATGAGATGATGGATATCGCTTTGGTGGAAGTCGACTTTGACGATCCGACTACGAACGTGCGAGGACGTCGCGCCTTAGCAATCGCTAAACCAACTCCAAGAGGTTATCGACCACGCCGGAGCACGATCAACCTGACCACGAGGGTCTGTTTCCTGCGAGCAAACGAAGAACAAGCAAGAAACTGAGATTGCAATCTGGATATTGCGAATATAAGATGAAAGCTTTATTGATCAAGGTGGGGTTCTGTGACGCCTTTGTTTGGTCGTTGAACACAAACGAAGTACGCGAAGTTGCAGCTATGGCGAACTTTTAATCTAAACAAAACCCAAAGTCTAAACGATGCCCTAAGGGCTGTATATATGGAGGAAGAGGGGGCAATTTCGTGGCCCTTGGTGGAGGGGTCCGAAATCAACCCTATCTCTTGTTTCCCCACACATACGGACTCTAAAAATAGCCTATACTTATGTATTTCGAAATTACATGGGCCTGGCCCAATAATAAGGTGACGCAGCACCTAAAATAGCCTCGGGACGAAATTTATGAAGTGGCATCTTGTATATTTCGTCCAAGGCTTCATGCACCCATTATGGTGGCTTCAAAGTCCTGAAATCATCACTTGTAACTCCGTTCTTGTTCCCCTTGCGCATGCCATCATCTCCATGCTTGTTCTTGCTCCAATGTTCATCCTTCTCCAAGCTAGGCCCTTCATTTGTAAGCAAAA
>NW_021169416.1:0-3325 GCF_002162155.2 Triticum dicoccoides
CAAATCATGCAAATTAGAGTCTAAAAGAAGAGGAAAAGCGCTAGGAAAATTAGATACGTTGGAGACATATCAACTCCCCCAAGCTTAAACCTTTGCTTGTCCTCAAGCAATTCAATTGATAAACTGAAGGTGGAAAAGAAAAACTTTTATGAACTCTTTTGCTCTTGTTTCATAAATAAGATTAAACATCACCTAGGTTTTCAGCAAAGATTATAACTAACCATGTCGACAATAACACTTAAAAATTATATTAACTCATATCAATGACATAATCAAATAGAGAGCAATAATAAGATGTCTCAAACAGCAACACGTTGTCAAAACAACCATGATATAATATGACAATAGTGGTATCTCGCTAGCCCTTTCTGAGACCGCAAAACATAAATGCAGAGCACCCCCAAAGTTCAAGCAGCGACTAAACATTGTAATTAATGGTAGAAAAGATCCAGTCATGATGCACCCAACATTAGCTACACACAATGCATCGGCATGACAGCAGTGCTCTGAGGTTCTAGCGCTTATTTGAGAAGGTGATGACACAGCATAAAAGTAAATGGATAGTTCCTTCACAGAGGGAAGCAGTGATTTGCAGAGGTGCCAGAGCTCAAGTTTTTTTAAAACATAGGTAAATGAAATTCTGAGACATGCACCCTTCTCATTTACTTCACGACTATCAGTTATCAATATCTTCCATGCTAAACACGCTAGTGGCGGTTCCCAAGTGGAAATGTAAAGGTTATGACTCCATTGGGAGTTTTTGTTTGATTATTTGTAAGCTCTTTTCTCTTTGTAGTATGGGACTGGGCATCCCTATTACCACCCTTTTCTCGTGCGATGGCGAGTGAATAAACACTCGACCTGAGAATAACCCGCTGAGCATGGAAGATACCGACTACCTCCTATCGTTCCATGAACAATCCAGGCACACAAAAAGGATAGTTATTTGAAGTTTTCAGAGATGGCACATGCAAATTTACTTAGGACGGCAGGGTAATACCGCATATAGGTAGGTATGGTGGACTCATCTGGAATAACTTGGGTTTCAGGTTTTTGCTGTACAAGCAGAATTCCCACTTAGTACAGGCGGAGGCTAGCAAATAGGTTGAGAAGCAGCCAGCAAGAGAGCAACAATGGTCATGAACATGCATTATGCATAAGTAAGGATACTAGCATGAGTAGGATATGTACACCATGAACATAAATATCATAGAGGCTATGTTGGTTTTGATTCAACTACATGCATGAACATGTGCCAAGTCAAGCCACTCGAACTTTCAGAGGAGGATACCATATCATCGTACTACATCACAATCATTTTAACGCAATGTTGATATCCAAGATAAGTCATTATTCACTCCTAGCTACTTATGCATGGCATGAGAAACTATAATCTCTAATTGTCATTGCAAACATGTTTGATCATAATAGGCTAAATAATGGATACTAGGTTAAACATATTTACAAAAATAGAACAAGTCGAGTTCATACCCGTTTCTCTCTGCCACGACCAGTTCATCTAATATCATCATTATTACCTTTCACTTGCATGATCGAACGATTTGAAATAATAATAGTGCAAGAGTGCCATGGACTAAGCTGGAATCTGCAAACATTTTATTCAAGAGGAGAAGACAAGGTAACATGGACTTTTTATTAGATCAACAATAAAGCAAATAAGAGCCACTCAACATTTTCATCGTGGTCTTCCCCTCGGTATGAATTAATAAAAAGGAAAATAAATTCAGGGAAACATATTGAATTATTTTTGGAGTTTTTGTTTTTTTCATACACAAGCAAATGAAATGGGAAAAGCAAAAACGAGAAAACCTATTTACAAGGGTAAGCTCCCAACAAGTAAAACAAGAATAGGGAAATCTTCTTGGCTTTTCTTTTTAGGGCTACAACAATTAAACTAGGAAGAAAAATCAAAAAAGAAGCAAGAAATATATTTTGGATTTTCTCAAAGTTTTTCAAACACACAAGAAGAAAGCGAGAAAATAAATTAAACATGGATGATACAATGAAAAAGTTGTGGACACCGAGAACTGGAATGAAATGTGGAACATGAATGTAATGTCGGTGGGAATACATACTCCCCCAAGCTTAGGCTTTTGGCCTAACTTGGTCTAGGGCCACTCGAAGAAGCCCTGAGGTCCAATGTTGAATTGCTGGGGAACAAGCACCATAGGGTCCCACTACTGAGGCTCCTCCTGTGCCATAGCCTGGTTGTTCCGGTAAGCGACAATGTCCTCAGGCATAATCATTTATCCACCCCTGGCAACATGATCAAACAAAGCAGGTGCAGGCAAGGGGATAATATCACGAGTATCCACACTGAAAACTAAGTTGTAAGGCATATCAATATCAGGGTAATAGTAGCAATAAAATCGTGGTCCTCCATACCTGCTCTATCTAAATAAGCTTTGGGAAAAGGATGATCATGCTGGTGTATCTTCACATTGAAGTGAGTCACCAAGCGAGTAGCGTAATTGCCCCCATGTATTTTACCCTTGGTTCTGTTAAGGTGAAGGCGACATGCCACAATATCTCCCAAGCTATAAGTGTTGTCGCCATAAAGTGCACAACACAAAACAACAAAGTTTTGGGTGCTAAGTGCACCCACCTTCTCTCTCGCTAGCAAGCACTTTGCAATAAGTAAGGCAAAATATGCATGACAGGAAACTGCAAGCTAATGACAGTGGTGCCCGATACTCCTCTCTCACCCCCACTGTCAGAGTACGGTAAAAACCTTCAAACTCTGAGGGCTTGGGCTCTACCAAATCCCCATCATAAGGAAGCATACATATGTCACAAAATTCAGTAAGTGGGATCTGGCGGGTTTCAGAATATAAATTAAACTATACCTCAGGGGGGTTATTCCTAGAATGAAAATGAATGTTTTGCACAAAGGAATTTGTGAGGAGATGATACTGTTCACATTCAGCTACGATGAAGTCGGTGAGGCCGGTATTAGCAGCATAGTGGGATTTGGCTAGGAACGTTGATAGACTTTCACTTGATGTTGATTCTCTTAAACTTAGATCTTATCCTCCTAAGCATGATATCAATGAGTCTCTCAAAGCAATGAGAATTTCCATTGATGAGTGCAAGGAAAGAACCGCTAGATTGCGTGCTAAGAAAGATTGCTTTGTAAAGGCGTGTTCTTCTAGTTTCCATGAAAATAATGATGAAGATCCTAAAGTTATTGATGTGTCTCCTATTAGATCTTTGTTTTACAATATGAATCTTGATAATAATGGGACTGGAGATGAGTCAACTTTATTTAGAATGTGTCCCAAGAATTCGGAGTTTTTAGATCTTG
>NW_021169417.1:0-1270 GCF_002162155.2 Triticum dicoccoides
GCGCCCCCCTGGTGGCCCGGATGGGCGCGTGCCCGCACCCGCGCCCGACCCGCAAGGCCTCTGTGCCTATGACAAACGGGGCCCTCGCCCCAGAACATAAAAAAAAATAAAAAATAAAAATAAAAATAAAATAATAATAATAAAAAAAATATAAATAAATAAATAATAAATAATAAAATAAATAAAAACAATGAATATAATTAATAAATTAAAATGATTTAATAATATTATTAATTAATTAATTAATTAATTAAGTTAATTAATCCGGTTTAATTAAATTAATTAACTAGTTAAGTTTAATTAAACTGTAATTAGATTAACCTAAACCCTAATTAATTTAATTAGAGAATGACAGGTGGGTCCCACTGGACCCACATGTCAGGGTTGACTCAGTCAACCCCTGTTGACTGCTGACGTCAGCATGACATCATGCTGACGTCATAAATACATTTTTTTTTCGAATTAATTAAATAAATAATTAAATTCCAAAATTGTTAAAATCTTTTAAAATTCATATCTTTTAATCCGTAACTCGGATTAAAATATTTTCAACGTGAAAGTTGCTCAGAACGACGAGACGATTCCGGATACGCAGTCCGTTCGTCCACCCCACCCCCCTAACCTATCGAACCCGCAACTTTCCCCCTCCGGCTCCTCTGCCCGAAAACACGAAACACCGGGAATACTTTCCCGGATGATTCCCCCTTGACCAGTACCACCTTATACCACGTTAGGGCACGCCTAGCATCGCTTCTTGACATGTCATGCACCGATATGCATCTGTTTAGTTGGTATTCATTGTTTCTTCCCCCTCTTCTCTCCGGTAGACTACGAGACCGACGCTGCTGCTGCCCAGTTCGACTACGGAGTTGACGACCCCTCTCTCTTGCCAGAGCACCCAGGCAAGCCCCCCCCTTGATCACCAGATATCGCCTATTCTACTCTATACTGCTTGCATTAGAGTAGTGTAGCATGTTACCGCTTTCGTTAATCCTATTCTGATGCATAGCCTGACATTGTCGCTACATCTGTTGATACCTTACCTGCAATCCTAAATGCTTAGTATAGGATGCTAGTTTATCATCATTGGCCCTACATTCTTGTCAGTCTGCCTTGCTATACTATTGGGCCGTGATCACTCGGGAGGTGATCACGGGTATATACTATACATACATACATACTATACAGATGGTGACTAAAGTCGGGTCAGCTCGAAGAGTACCCGCGAGTGATTCACGGATTGGGGGCTGAAAGGACCTTTGTCCCGACG
>NW_021169418.1:0-1362 GCF_002162155.2 Triticum dicoccoides
CAAAGACTTCGGTAAAGTGGCTGCAACTGGACTGAAGCAACGATGTTGTTACTCTTTCAACCGCACGAACATTGGCATTAATGGTTTCCTAAAAGCAACTCTCTAATCTCATGGCACCGCCAAAAAACAAGAGGAGATTTAATCATTCTCACAAAACTATGATGATTACTAGACGTTGACGAAGAACATAGAGGTCTTGAAGATCCGAGGTCCCCCCACCTCTCAGCGCCAAGATGGCAGCCGGAGGCGAGGGGGCCTAAATTGGCAGCGGCGACGGTGGCACAGGAAACCCTAATCTAGACAGCTCACATACGAGACCCGATGGATCGATCTGTTAACTCCAACGTAATTGACTCCATGGTACTGGGCTATGTTCAATTGCGTCAAACTGTCGCGCTTCGCACGACAAACTCCCGACTGGGCTAGCCCACCCGATTTAGCGAACCAAGGAACTGTGTAGAGCCGGTGCACTGTAGTGAACTGGGCATGGTAGCGGGCGTCCTTTTTTTGCTGGTTTTCTATTCAGTTTAGAAAACGAAAAAAATAGAAAAGTGATTTTTTTTAAAACTAGAGAACATTTGTTTGGAAAAAGCACAAACATTATTTTGAAATGCAACTTTTGAAAATGTCAAATATGTTTTAAAAAACATATATATATTATAAAATCCAAATATTTTTTAAAAAACTGGAATTTTTTGTGAAAACGCTACTCCCTCCAATCCATATAAATTATTACTGATTTAGTAAAATCTGAGTGAGAAATATTTTTTGAAATTCCGAACACATTATCTAAAATCTGAACATTTAAAAAAATTATATATCTTCTAAACTTTTTTCAAAAAAATTCCCTGCCAAAATGGGAACATTTTCTGACAACACGAATATTCTTTCAAAATCAAGACTTTTTTCCCGCAAAAAATTTAGAAAATCTAGCAATTTTCCTAAATATTCGCACAGTTTATTAAAAAAAGCAAAGGAAACAAATAAATAAATAAAACAGAAAAGCATACAAAACCGGTATGAACCAAACATGAACAGTATGGAAATGTTCCTTGAATTAGATAAATTGTTTTCTGGAAATGTTTGTCTATTCATAAAATGCACACAAAATTCAAAAAACATTCATGGATTTTCAAATTGATCCCAAATTTCAAGGATTTTGAATGCATTTAAAAAATATTTCATCAATTTAAAACATGTATTGAACATGAAAAGATGTTCATGAATTTGAAAATTATGCTGGTATTTTTAATAATCATGAACTTACAAATTGTTTCCAAATTTATAATTGTGAAAAAAAATTGAAAAAACACAAATTGAAAAAACTTCATGAATTCAAAGAAGTTAACGAGTTTGGGAAAA
>NW_021169419.1:0-1359 GCF_002162155.2 Triticum dicoccoides
AGGAAGAGATCGTGGTGATACTATGCGAGCTTGAGATGTACTTCCCGCCCGCATTCTTCGACGTTATGGTGCATCTGCTGGTCCATATAGTGGAGGATATCATCCAACTCGGGCCGACGTTCCTGCACAACATGATGCCGTTCGAAAGGATGAATGGTGTCATCAAAGGATACGTTCGCAACATGTCACGTCCAGAAGGAAGCATAGCCAGGGGCTTTCTGACCGAAGAGTGCATCTCCTACTGCACGAATTATCTAGGCATCGAGAACCCCGTTGGTCTGCCCGTCAACAGGCACCTCGGCAGGCTCGCTGGATGGGGTCACCGTGAGGGTCGCCGCGAAATGCATGTCGACTTCGAGGGTCGACTCGCCGACTTTGAAAGAGCAAACCTAGTCGCGCTACAACACATAGACGTGGTCGATACTTGGGTGGTAGAGCACAAAACGTTTATTAAAAAGACGTACAATGACCGAGGCCAACAGAGGACGGACGGAGATACACTCAAAGAGCACAACTCATGTTTCACGCGTTGGTTCAAGCATAAGCTTCTGTCGTACCCTTTGCATGAGGATTCTTCTGCGGAAGAACAACTCATATTCGCCTTGTCACAGGGCGCCGAGCACAACCTGATGACCTATGAGGCGTACGATATCAACGGCTACACATTCTACACCGAGGCCAAGGACATGAAGAGCGATGGTTATCAGAACTCCGGGGTAACGATGGAATCCTACACCGGTAACGACAAGGACAGATACTACGGAAGGATCGAGGAGATCTGGGAGCTGAGCTACACTGGAGAGAAGGTCCCGATGTTCGGTGTCAGATGGGCCAAGAACGTCATAAAAGAAGACTGGTATTTCACCACCATGGTTATACCCGAAGCCAAATCCAAGACCGCGGGCGCAAACGTCACCGCGAAAAATGAGCCATGGGTACTGGCTTCCCAAGTGGACCAATTCTTCTTCATTACCGACCCGCCAAAGCCCAGTCGTGTTGTCGTGAGGAGAGGCAAAAGGAAGATCATCGGAATGGATGGAGTAGCCAATGAGCAAGACTTCGACAAGTACGGCGACCCGAGGATCGAACATGACGACGATGATGAAGTAGCAGCATACACCACAAGAAGAAGCAGGACCACCCTACCTAAAGGACGTCCGTTCCACAGAAGAACTCCATTTGCGAAAAAGAAGGGCAAGAAGATTGTGAACATATAGCTAGCTAAGATCGATTGTATTTAAATCGTAGCCTTCATTTCTCGATTGTATTTCATGGGTACTTTTTGAACTATCATGAATATTTTTAAATTTCATGGACACTCGATCTCGATCCCCCTCCATCTCGATCGCTATCCCACCT
>NW_021169420.1:0-1332 GCF_002162155.2 Triticum dicoccoides
TCGAGCCGGCCTAAGTTTCCTCATAGCCAGTTGCAGCAAAAACAGTGTTGCACGTCGTCGGCCATGGATGCAGCTCGCCAGCCATGGCCATTGTAGCTCCGGTCATCATGGGGCAGTAGCAGATGCAGCTAAGAGAGATAATCGAGGGGAAGGGGAAGGGGGGGGGAGGCGCTAGCTCGGGGGGTTGGCGAAACGGAGGGACGAGGAAGAAGATGACGAGACAGAACATGGTGGAAGCATCCATGGCGTGGGAAGGTGAAAAGAAAAAGAAAGCAAAGGAATGAGGGGGGTGAGTGGAGGAGAACGAACAGAGGCGTGAAAACGGGAAGAGATAAGAGATCGGAAAGCGATATCTGGCCCCACCATGCATAACGCCCGCGTGCGTCCGGTCCAATGTTTCGGCCGGCGCACCGGGTGAAAACGTTTCCCATAAAAAAAAGTATCCTATTTTTACAGTGCGATGTACTTACTGAATATCCAATCTTCGAACCCACCCTCAATGCTGACTAGATGCCTTGCCTCGCACGCACGTAAAAAACCAACACGAAACGTGGCAAACGAAGGAAACTGCAGTCAAACCTAAGAAGCCACTTTGACTGCGGTAACGTTTCGCACCTTCTTTCTATCAAAGCGGCAACCGACGTTGATAGAAAGAACGAACGTGCAAAACGTTGAGCGAAATGCACACAATATCTTTACCACTGTAAGTACTACTATGTCAGAAGAAAAAATGAAGAAGATCATAACCAGCACGCGTAAGTCGTTCCCATGCAGGTCCCCAGTGGCACGCGTAAATCATTGGAGGCAGTAAAAGAAATTCCAAACAACTGAGAGTACGGGCCGGCCGAGCCACAACACTTGTTTAGTTAAAGTCAAATTTAGTACGTACCCAACAAGGGCAGAGATACAAAGAAACATAGTTTAAACCAATCTAGTGATACGGGAGAGATGCAAACACAATTCAATAGTACCCAACAAAGCTAGGAGAGAGATCCAAACATAGCTCGACATAACAAATCAACACACAAACACACCCACTAATCATCAGTTAGGTAGGAAATTCACGTTGTAGCGCCTTGTGAGCAGACGGGGTAGCACCTTCTTGAGCTGCAAATCAACTCGGTCAACAATTTCCTCTCTCCAGTTGCCCTGTCACACAGTTTTTAGGTTATTAGTCATCACCCTAATGAAAAGACCATAGTTTTGCATAGAAAGACTTCTACCTCTGTAAAGCTCTTGAAATGCTGGCCGTAATGCGCCGTTGCCACGCTTGAAAAATGTAAAGCTCCGAAAAAATCTATTGGAAAGCCTATTCCCCACCTCGCCAACCAA
>NW_021169421.1:0-1199 GCF_002162155.2 Triticum dicoccoides
CACGGGATCTAGCCCTTTGACTTTTCACGGACGGGCTTTGACCAGCGGACCTCCCCGCCCGGTTGTGTTAGGTCAGCCCATAGGAACACTTTGGAGCAACAACTGGGCCAGACCCACAGCAAGATCCCCTCCGTGTAGACCTGACGCGTCCGTTTCCCCCCTGCAGGTGCCGGCGGCGGCGCCGTCCGTGAGGGGGGGCACACCCCGGACACGCGTGCCGGGCGTTTGCAACCGCCAAAACACTTCCAGACTTGTGAGAGGCCGCCTACGCAATATTTGGCGGCATGCTAGCCCCCGGAGGCCGCCGGCCACAGCCGTAGACGCGCGAAGGGCAATCCGCGTAGAGGGAATTTTTCGGATACTTCTCCATCACCAAAAATTATGAAAAAATACCATCGTTCCTATAGCACATGTGCCCACGTCGTGCAAAAAAACTCATGATTTTATCGCGCTCCGAGTATTTAATAATATTCACGCCGCATCGTTACTGCAGAACGTCTACTATCGTGTCATCACCGTCCATTAGGGGGGGGCACGCCTCGGAGACGCGTGCCGCCTCTTGGGACTTGCCACCACACCACCCCGCATGTATGAGGGCCCGGTGCGACGCTCCGGTGGCATTGCTACCCCCCAGGGCCCCCGTCCCGCCTAACCCTGTAGCGTTTGACCACGGGATCTAGCCCTTTGACTTTGCATGGACGGGCTTTGACCAGCGGACCTCCCCGCCCGGTTGTGTTAGGTCAGCTCATAGGAACACTTTGGAGCAACAACCGGGCCAGACCCCCAGCAAGATCCCCTCCGTGTAGACCCGACGCGTCCGTTTCCCCCCTCCAGGTGCCGGCGGCGGCGCCGTCCGTGAGGGGTGCACACCCCAGACACGCGTGTCGGGCGTTTGCAACCGCCACAACACTTCCAGACTTGTGAGAGGCCGCCTACGCAAGATTTGGCGGCATGCTAGCCCCCGGAGGCCCCCGGCCACAGCCATAGACGCGCGAAGGGCAATCCGCGTAGAGGGAATTTTTCGGATACTTCTCCGTCACCAAAAATTATGAAAAAATACCATCGTTCCTATAGCACATGTGCCCACGTCGTGCAAAAAAACTCATGATTTTATCGCGCTCCGAGTATTTAATAATATTCACGCCGCATCGTTACCGCGGAACGTCTACTACCGTGTCATCGCCGTCCGTGAGGGGGGG
>NW_021169421.1:3036-4607 GCF_002162155.2 Triticum dicoccoides
ACCACGGGATCTAGCCCTTTGACTTTCCACGGACGGGCTTTGACCAGCGGACCTCCCCGCCCGGTTGTGTTAGGTCAGCCCATAGGAAAACTTAGGAGCAACAACCGGGCTAGACCCACAGCAAGATCCCCTCCGTGTAGACTCGACGCGTCCGTTTCCCCCCTCCAGGTGCCGGCGGCGGCGCCGTCCGTGAGGGGGGCACACCCCGGACACGCGTGCCGGGCGTTTGCAACCGCCACAACACTTCCAGACTTGTGAGAGGCCGCCTACGCAAGATTTGGCGGCATGCTAGCCCCCGGAGGCCGCCGGCCACAGCCGTAGACGCGCGAAGGGCAATCCGCGTAGAGGGAATTTTTCGGATACTTCTCCATCACCAAAAATTATGAAAAAATGCCATCGTTCCTATAGCACATGTGCCCACGTCGTGCAAAAAAAAAAAACTCATGATTTTATCGCGCTTCGAGTATTTAATAATATTCACGCCGCATCGTTACCGCAGAACGTCTACTACCGTGTCATCATCGTCCGTGAGGGGGGCCACGCCCCAGAGACGCGTGCCGCCTCTTCGGACATGCCACCACACCACCCCGCATGTATGAGGGCCCGGTGCGACGCTCCGGTGGCATTGCTACCCCCCAGGGCCCCCGTCCCGCCTAACCCTGTAGCGTTTGACAACGGGATCTAGCCCTTTGACTTTGCACGGACGGGCTTTGACCAGCGGACCTCCCCACCCGGTTGTGTTAGGTCAGCCCATAGGAACACTTTGGAGCAACAACCGGGCCAGACCCACAGCAAGATCCCCTCCATGTAGACCCGACGCGTCCGTTTCCCCCCTCCAGGTGCCGGCGGCGGTGCCGTCCATGAGGGGGGGCACAGCCCGGACACGCGTGCCGGGCGTTTGCAACCGCCACAACACTTCCAGACTTGTGAGAGGCCGCCTACGCAAGATTTGGCAGCATGCTAGCCCCCGGAGGCCGCCGGCCACAGCCGTAGACGCGCGAAGGGCAATCCGCATAGAGGGAATTTTTCGGATACTTCTCCATCACCAAAAATTATGAAAAAATACCATCGCTCCTATAGCACATGTGCCCACGTCGTGCAAAAAAACTCATGATTTTATCGTGCTCCGAGTATTTAATAATATTCACGCCGCGTCGTTACCGTAGAACGTCTACTACCGTGTCATCGCCGTCCGTGTGGGGGGGCCACGCCCCAGAGATGCGTGCCGCCTCTTAGGACATGCCACCACACCACCCCGCATGTATGAGGGCCCGGTGCGACGCTCCGGTGGCATTGCTACCCCCAGGGCCCCCGTCCCACCTAACCCTGTAGCGTTTGACCACGGGATCTAGCCCTTTAACTTTGCACGGACGGGCTTTGACCAGCGGACCTCCCCACCCGGTTGTGTTAGGTCAGCCCATAGGAAAACTTTGGAGCAACAACCGGGCTAGACCCACAGCAAGATCCCCTCCGTGTAGACTCGACGCGTCCGTTTCCCCCCTCCAGGTGCCGGCGGCGGCGCCGTCCGTGAGGGGGGCACACCCCGGACACGCGTGCCGGGCGTTTGCAAC
>NW_021169422.1:0-1064 GCF_002162155.2 Triticum dicoccoides
TCTACTTCTATGACTAACGTTTAGCAATAAAGTAAAGTAGTTTACATGACGTTATTCAATGACACGCGGGTCATACAAAAAATAATGACAACTCCTATGGCTCCTGCCGGTTGTCATACTCATCGACATGCAAGTCGTGAATCCTATTACAAAGAACATGATCTCATACATCACAATTCATCATTCATCACAACTTCTGGCCATATCACATCACATGATCAATCGCTGCAAAAACAAGTTAGACGTCCTCTAATTGTTGTTGCATCTTTTACGTGGCTGCAATTGGGTTCTAGCAAGAACGTTTTCTTACCTACGAATCACCACAACGTGATTTTGTCAACTTCTATTTACCCTTCATAAGGGCCCTGTTCATCGATTCCGCTCCAACTAAGGTGGGAGAGACAGACACCCGCCAGCCACCTTATGCAACTTGTGCATGTCAGTCGGTGGAACCGGTCTCACGTAAGTGTACGTGTAAGGTTGGTCCAGGCCGCTTCATCCCACAATACCTTGAGCAAGAAAAGACTAGTAGAGGCAAGTAAGATGACAAAATCCACGCCCACAACAAAGTTGTGTTCTACTCGTGCAAAGAGAACTACGCATAGACCTAGCTCATGATGCCACTGTTGGGGAACGTTCCAGAAAATTAAAATTTTTCCTACGGTTTCACCAAGATCCATCTATGAGTTCATCTAAGCAACGAGTCTAGGGAGAGAGTTTGCATCTACATACCACTTGTAGATCGCGTGCAGAAGCTTGCAAGGTGATGATGTAGTCGTACTCGACGTGATCCAAATCACCGATGACCAGCGCCGAACGGACGGCACCTCCGCGTTCAACACACGTACGGGACGGGAGACGTCTCCTCCTTCTTGATCCAGCAAGGGGGAAGGAGAGGTTGATGAAGATCCAGCAGCACGACGGCGTGGTGGTGGATGCAGGGCGTCACAGCAGCAGGGCTTCGCCGAGACTACGAGGGAGAGACGTAACGGGGGGAGGTGGAGGCGCCAGGGGCTGGTGTATGAAGTCCCTCCTCTCCCCCACTATATATAGGGGTGCCAGGG
>NW_021169423.1:0-1081 GCF_002162155.2 Triticum dicoccoides
AGTAGACAACGTTCTATTGACTACTTCAGTTTGTCCATCAGTTTGGGGGTGACAAGTAGTACTAAAAAGCAGTTTAGTCCCCAACTTAGCCCATAAACATCTCCAAAAGTGGCTAAGAAATTTAGTATCACGATCTGAAACAATAGTATTTGGCACACCATGCAAGCGAATAATTTCACGAAAGAACAAATCAGCAACATTAACAGCATCATCGCTTTTATGACATGGTATAAAGTGTGCCATTTTCGAGAATCTATTCACGACAACAAATATGCTATCCCTCCCCTTCTTTGTTCGAGGTAAACCTAAAACAAAGTCCATAGATATATCCTCCCAAGGAACACTAGGTACAGGCAAAGGCATATATAAACCATGAGGATTGAGTCGTGACTTAGCTTTTTGACATGTAGTGCATCGAGCAATAAAACGCTCAACATCCCGTCTCATCTTTGGCCAAAAGAAATGTGTAGCAAGTACGTCCTCCGTCTTCTTCACGCCAAAGTGTCCCATTAATCCTCCTCCATGCGCCTCCTGCAACAACAAAAGACGAACGGAGCTAGCTGGAATGCATAGCTTGTTAGAACGAAACACAAATCCATCGTTAACGACGAACTTGTTCCACATTCTTCCGTCTTTACAATTCTGCATTACATCTTTAAAATCAGCATCATGCACATATTGATCTTTGATGGCCTCCAAACCAAATATTTTGAAGTCAAGTTGTGAAAGCATAGTATAGCGGCGAGACAATGCATCAGCAATAACATTTTCTTTTCCCTTCTTGTGTTTAATGACATAAGGAAAAGTCTCAATGAATTCAACCCATTTAGCATGTCTACGATTCAGTTTAGCTTGACTTTTAATATGTTTCAAAGATTCATGATCAGAATGTATAACAAATTCTTTGGGCCATAAATAATGTTGCCATGTTTCTAAAGTCCGAACAAGAGCATATAATTCTTTATCATAAGTAGAATAATTCAGACTAGGCCCACTCAATTTTTCAGAAAAGTATGCAACAGGTTTGCCATCTTGTAATAACACACCTCCTAATCCAATTCCACTAGCATCACATTCAAGC
>NW_021169424.1:0-3835 GCF_002162155.2 Triticum dicoccoides
TTGGAACTGGTCTAGCAAATCATTGTCTTCACTGAGCTAACTGGTTCTATCTCCTCAACTCTTTCATTTCCTCATGTATGTTGTTGTGTGCCTGTTCATATCTATTTGAAGACATTGACTGAAGACTTTCTCAATTTCCTCAGTTCTATTTCTTCAGTCTGTCCGTCTTCTTCCTTGTGTTATCCTGTGTTTACGCTTTCTGTACTCTGTGCTTGTCTTCATTTCATCATGATGACTATGCTTGTGTTCTGTTATGTTCCTTTCTGAGTACTTATTCCGCTGCAAGTAGTTCTTCATTTAGGAATTTCCTCACCAGCAAATTCCTCAGTGAAGAATTCATAAAAATCGCCTATTCACCCCCCTCTAGTCGATATAACGCACTTTCAATTGGTATCAGAGCAAGATACTCCCTTGTTCTGTGTGATTTTGGTTTAACCGCCTGGAGTTTTAGTTATGTCGACTACAGGATTGAGGAACGTATCCTGCCCCATCTTTGACGGCCATGAGTATCCTCGGTGGAAGGCCATGATGAAGAAGCGACTCATGGCTATGGACAGTGAACTGTGGACCGTCACTGAGATTGGTCTTACCTATCTATGCAAGATGGCGGAGGCTCATGATATTCGCAAGTACACTCTACTGAACCTCACGGCGAAGGACGTCATCTGCTCCTGTCTGTCTCGAAATCAGTCCAGGAATGTCATGCACATGAATCACGCGAAGCTAATCTAGGACCGGCTTTCTGAGGTCTATGAAGGTCATCGTACTCGACATGATCCTTGGTTTGATGATTACAAGCATTCTCTCAAAGAGATGACTTTCGCACCCGAATCGTCATCCTCTTCACCATGCCTCGTGGCAGAGGGTGCCAAGGTAACTGAATGCTACCTTTCCGAATCTAGTGATGATGAATCAGGTGATGAATTTGGCCCCAGCTATGTTAAACTTGCTTCCCTTGCCACTAAACAACAAAGAGCTTTGGAAAAAGTTCAGTACATGCTTAATAAGAGTGATGATATGTTGGGTGAAGAAATGGATCAGTCAAAAGCATTGGCTGAGAGTCTTCAGAGACTTCAGTCCAAGTTTGATGCTCTTCAAGATCATCATAATACTCTCTTGTCTAATCACGAGAAGCTTTCTTCTGAATCTCTTCAAAGAAAGCAAGATCTTGAAAAGCTAAGAGTGGATTATGAAGATCTTCAGAAGGATCACGATTCATTGCTTGCTCAATAAATCAGCGCTACCCAGGAAGAATTTTTTCCTCCATGTCTAAAGTGCATTGAACGTGAAACTGCTAATTCTTCACCTGAATGTTCAAATGCTTCTAATGCTACAAATTCTTCATATGTCTCTGCTATCACTAATTCCTCATCTGAGGACAATGCAAGTATCACTAATGATGCAGGGCTGAAGGAATTGTACATGACAGGCATGTACAAAAGCCTCAAAGGGCATCCGACTCTTTATGATGTGCTCAAAAAGTAGATCCTCAGCACAAACCCTAGGAAAGAGGGTATTGCCTTTGAGAGGAAACTCAATGCTGATGGAACATATTGGAAGCCCGAGCAGTACCCCAAAACCTCATGGGTTGCTACAAAGGGACCTCCAGTTGATCCATCCAACTTATCTGGCTTTACATGTGAATCTCCTCATTCTTCTGATGAGTCATTTGAGTCTAACTATAAACTGTTCAAAAATCAGAATGGTGAAGTATTTGCTAGATATGTTGGGACTAACAGCAGGAACGGTTCCCCTATGAAGAAAATCTGGGTTCCGAAAAGTTGCCTTGAAAGTCTTCAGGTGAATGTCCTCATGACACCACCTGTGAAGAATAGGAACCCCGGATCAACTTCTTCATATGAACCAAATTCTTCATATGGATCCAAGTCCTCAAGTGGACCAAATTCCTCACGTGGATCAAATTCCTCAAAAGGATCAAAGTCCTCATATGATCATCATTGTGCTAAACATTCTGTTTCGCAGGGTAGAGCTAAGGGCTATGAATATGTGCATTATTCTTCAAATCATTATGTTCATAAGTCCTCGAAGAATTTCTTTGCTTATTCATATGCTTACCCTAACCCCTCTTATGTGAAACGAAGTGGACTGGCGTCCATGCCACCTTTCTCATATGGTGCTCGCAGAGTGATGAATTCTTTGCCATCCCTCCAAATGTGGGTGGTGAAGAAAAAGAACTAATCTCTTTTGCACGGTCAGGTCTCCAGTCGTGCTCAAAATGATTGAAGAATTTGCTGGAGACCTGAATAGTGCCTGATAGGATGCAGGCTAATCATGATGAAATGAACCTTCATTTCTCACGTCCTCCTACTGATTATCTGTTTGAATTGCTTGATGAAATTGACCTGATGATATTGGTGTCATATTCTTCACTGATGAAGTATATGAGATTGTAAGCTGCACTAATTCATCTGCAGGATGATTAACCCAAAGCAAATGAGTGGGTCCTCGATAGTGGATGTACAAATCACATGACTGGTGACAAGAATCTATTGATGGATGCTCCCTTATCACCGTCACATCTGAAGCATATCATCTTTGCTGACAAAGGCAAAAGTCAGGTATTGGGTCTAGGTAAGGTTGCAATCTCTAAGGACATACACATGGACAAAGTCATGCTTGTTGAGTCCTTAGGTTACAACCTCATGTCTGTCTCAATGCTTTGTGATCTTGATATGGTTGTTGTCTTTGGCAAGTATCATTGTGTTGTGATCATGGAAGCTGGCAATTCCAAAGTCTTCGAATGATTTAGGAGAGGAGACTTGTACATTGTTGATTTCTCTACAGGACCACAAACGGCCATATGCTTACTTGCAAAAGTTTCAGAAGGCTGGCTATGGCATCGACGACTAGGTCATGATGGCATGAGGAATCTGCACACGCTCGCAAAGAAGAAGCATGTCATTGGCATTGAGAATGTCAAATTCCTCAAGGATCACTTATGTGAAGCTGGGAAGATGACAAAGGCCAAGCATCCAACAAAGACTATCATGACAATCGCTCGACCATTTGAATTGCTTCACATGAATCTCTTCGGTCCTAATCATTATTCTGCTG
The DNA here is from genome assembly GCF_002162155.2 of Triticum dicoccoides. Taxonomy (NCBI): domain Eukaryota; kingdom Viridiplantae; phylum Streptophyta; class Magnoliopsida; order Poales; family Poaceae; genus Triticum; species Triticum dicoccoides. Next base: position 3,076 of record NW_021169424.1, read on the forward strand.
TTTCAAATGATGCATCTCTACATGGTTTTGTTATTGTTGATGATTATTCTCGTTACACATGGGTACACATTTCACTTACAAACATGAGGTGCAGGAAGTCTTCAAACGATTTTCCTCGAGGGCTTCAACCAACTTTGGTGTGAAGATCAAGCACATCAGGAGTGACAATGGAACTGAGTTCAAGAATTCTGGTCTTGATGACTATCTTGATGAACTTGGTATTACTCATGAGTTATCTGCTTCTTATACTCCTCAACAGAATTGCGTCGTGGAGCGCAAGAACAGAACTCTTGTTGAGATGGCTCGCACTATGCTTGATGAATACAAGACGCCTCGTCGTTTCTGGAGTGAGGCAATTGACACTGCTTGCCACATCATCAACAGAGTATATCTTCACAAATTCTTCAAAAAGACTGCCTATGAACTCCTCACTGACAAGAAACCCAATGTGAGTTACTTCAAAGTCTTCGGTGCTAAATGTTGGATTATTGATCCTCATCACAATTATAAATTTGCACCGAAAGCACATGAGGGTTTCATGCTTGGTTATGGAAAGGACTCGCACACCTACAAAGTCTTCAACAACGTTCTTCACAAGGTTGTTGAAACTGTGGATGTGCGGTTCGATGAAACTAATGGCTCGCAAAGAGAGCACCTACCTTTTATGATAGATGAACCAGCACCTGAGGAATTCATCAAGTTCAAAGCCACTGAGGATGTCATTCCTACTGAAGAATCTGCTGAAGAATTAATTCCAGAA
>NW_021169425.1:0-1065 GCF_002162155.2 Triticum dicoccoides
TTGTTACAATAAGATTTACGACTTAGCGCATCAGCCATGACGTTGGCTTTCCCTGGGGTGTAGGTTATTCCTAAATCGAAATCTGTGATCAATTCAACCCAACGTCTTTGCCTGAGATTCAGATCTGGTTGGGTGAAAATGTACTTCAGGCTTTGGTGATCAGTGAATATTTTGCAACGATTACCGAGGAGGTAATGTCGCCAGGTCTTAAGTGCATAGACTACGGCTGCAAGCTCTAGATCATGAGTAGGATAATTCTCCTCATGTGGGTGCAATTGCCGTGAAGCGTAGGCAATTACGTGTCGATCTTGCATGAGAATGCAACCTAGTCCTTGTCGCGAGGCGTCGCAGTAGATAACAAAATCCTTGGAGAAGTCTGGCGGTACCAGTACGGGAGCAGAAGTCAGGCGTCTTTTCAGTTCCTGAAAGCTGTGCTCACATTGTGGAGTCCACTCGAACTTCTTATCTTTCTTGAGGAGTTCGGTTAGAGGTTTAGGAACCTTGGAGAAGTTCTCGACAAAGCGACGGCAATAGCTCGCTAAGCCTAGAAAACTCTGAACTTGCTTGACCGATTCAGGTGGAGTCCAGTTAAGGACGGCTTGAACTCGCTCAGGGTTGACAGCAATACCTTTACCAGATATTACATGACCCAGATAGGTCACTTCTGGCAACCAGAATTCACATTTAGAAAATTTGGCATAAAGGCGATGCTCTCGAAGTTTCTGCAACACTAGCCTTAGATGTTCGGCATGTTCTTCCTCGTTCTTGGAGTAGATGAGTATATCGTCGAGGTAAACTACAACGAATTTATCCAAATACTCCATGAAGATTGAGTTCATTAACCGAGAAAAGGTGGCTGGAGCGTTGGTTAAACCGAAGGACATGACGGTGTACTCGTATTGGCCATAACGAGTAACAAAGGCCGTTTTAGGAATGTCTCCGTTTCTGATTTTGATTTGATGGTAGCCCAACCTCAAATCCATCTTGGAGAAGACTGAGGATCCAGCGAGCTGATCATACAGGTCGTTGATCCTGGGAAGCGGATATTTGTTCTTGATTGTGACC
>NW_021169426.1:0-1111 GCF_002162155.2 Triticum dicoccoides
TGTAAACGCATCCCAGGGTTTTATAATCGTGGTAATCACTCTGGGACCCCAAAACAGTGAGTAATACTCCATGAAACAGGCCAGAATCGGCCAAAACTGGCAGTGTTGATGACAAAAACGTAAACGCATCCCAAGATTTGTTAATCGTGGAAATCACTCTGGGACCCCAAAACAGTGAGTAATAGTCCATGAAACGGGCCAGAATCGGCCAAAACTGCCAGCGTTGATGACCGACACGTAGACGCATCCCAGGGTTTGTTAATGGTGGTAATCACTCCGGGACCCCAAAACAGTGAGTAATAGTCCATGAAACCGGCCAGAATCGGCCAAAACTGCCAGTATTGATGACCGACATGTAAGCGCACCCTTGGGTTGACTAACTATGGAAATCGCTTCGGGACCCCAAATCGATGAGTAATAATCCAAGAGATGGGCCAGAATCGGCTAAAACTGCGAATGTTGATGACCAACACGTAAACGCATCACAGGGTTTGTTAATCGTGGAAATCACTCTGGGACCCCAAAACAGTGAGTAATATCGATGAAACAGGCCAGAATCGGCCAAAACTAGCAGTATTGATGACCGACACGTAAACACATCCCAGCGTTTGTTAATCGTGGAAATTACTTCGGGACCCAAAAACAATGAGTAATAGTTCATAAAACGGGCCAGAATAGGCCAAAACTGCCACTGTTGATGACCGAGACGTAAACACATCCCAGGGTTTGTTGATAGTGGAAATCACTCTCCAACCCCAAAACAGTGCGTAATAGTCCATGAAACGGGCCAGAATCGGCCAAAACTGCCAGTGTTGGTGACCGACATGTAGACGCATCCCAGGGTTTGTTAATCGTGGTAATCACTCCTGGACCCCAAAACAGTGAGTAATAGTCCATGAAACGGGCCAGAATCGGCCAAAACTACCAGTGTTGATGATCGACAAGTAAACGCATCCCAAGATTTGTTAATCGTGGAAATCACTCTGGGACCCCAAAACAGTGAGTAATAGTCCGTGAAACGGGCCAGGATCGGCCAAAGCTGCCAGTGTTGATGACCGACACATAGACGCATCCCAGGGTTTGTTAATCGTGGTAATCACTCCATGACCCC
>NW_021169427.1:0-3939 GCF_002162155.2 Triticum dicoccoides
CCCGGGGTTCAGTTCAGACTTCAGAGTTCCCACCTCGCGGACATAATCAAAATATTCGCGCCAATACACACATGAACATTCCAGCGTCCGGCCGGCCTTGCCGACATGGCCGAAAGCTAGCTGGCCAGCTGGAGATCGCTCCTCCGGCGCGGCGCCACCGACGTAGTTGACCACCGGTGCTCGCTGCTTCAGTATGCGCGCCGCGGGGCCTCGTTATTCGGCGCGGCACCTAACCTGTGTACGCCTCCCCTTGTAGCAAAACCAACGAACCACGCGAACCAGGTGATTAAACTAGGGTTTCATAGTTGTCGCCTCACCAATCTCCACGCCCGCGCGTACTTCCCCAACCTCGACCTCGATCACCAGCACCCATGCATTGCATGTACACGCGTCGGTGCACTGCCTAAGCAGCATGGTTTCCACGCCAATTAATCGACCTGGCACTGAATTGATCTCATAGGTTAAGCGCTCAAGGTCCAACTTAATGGCTAGCTTGCCCTCTGTGGTGAATACGTACGTGTTTTGACGAATCACGAACCCTAGACGGCACCTCAGCTGCAGGCTATATATAGTGAAGGCATCCCGTGTCTTTGCATCCCTCACAGAGTTAATTAGCTACCCCTAGCTGCCTCCAGTTAACCATTAATTAGCAAGCAAGGTTACTAGTTAAGTATACCTAGCTGCTAGCTAATTACTTAGCCATCATTCGATCATGAAGCAATCGAAGGCCGTTGTTGCTGCGCTAGCTCTCGGCGTCGTGGTCACCGCGGCGGTGCTGCTGCCCGGAGCGACAGTGGCGGCGGTCGCGACGCGGCCGACCAAGTACACGTACCAGGAGGACGCGAGCAGCGACTTCATAAGGAGCGTGGGCACGTTCTCGGTAACCGTGTACAAGCTCTCCCACGGGCTCACCATGTACTACGCGAGCACGTCACAGTGCTGGTCCGGGGCGTCCGGGGAGGGCTACGAGTACTGGATGGTGCTCACGGCAAAGAACGGCGCAGGGGTCTACAGCAGGTATGTGTCCATCGTCTGGGGCATCCCGGGGTCCGAGTCCAGGACGTGGAAGCTACTCAGCTTCAGCAGCACCGACTGAAACAATGAAGCTATGGCTGCGTATGGCGCGGTTGAGAGTGAGAGACTATGGCGACATTTGATGCTTGTTTAGCTTACTTGATCTTTGAGTGTGATAGGTTTCACTGTCTCCTGGTGTTGACTGTTGAGTCGTTGCGGCTTTGGTGTTTCCATGTTATGATGATGATGTACTTCTATTATTTTGAAATTAATAAATGTCTACTTGTTTAGCAATGCTGGCCATTTTTATTATTCTTGACGAATGGCGAATGGAACACACTTGCTTACCATGGACGGGTAAAAACCTCATCTCTGACGGTTTGCCTCTCCTTCTGATGGCTTTTGTAAATGACATCAGAGATTATCACTTGTAGATGGTCTACATTTAGTGACAATAACCTTCTATGAGAGGTGTCCATGCAATGTCCATCTATGATCAGTCCTACCACATACAAAGTTTTTGTTGAGATTATTGTTGAGCGCAACATGAAAGTAGAGGTAAAAAGTAGACACAGAGACACAAGATGTAGGGGTAGAGCTCTTCTCTTTATTATTTAGTTCTGTATAGAGAATAAACAGCTACAATTCTGATGTAAGTCGTCGAACTGATGATTACTGAATAATTCCAATGGCTAGAAACTTCATTTTAAACATCTCCAGGAGACCTGGCTTGTAAGAGCATCTCCGGCCGTTCGGCCCCCAGGGCGCCGAAAAAAAGCGGCCTGGGGGCGAACCGGCGCTAGATCGGTCCCTGGAGTTCGTTTCTCCCCACCCACGCCCCCAGGTGCCGCCCCCCAAGACGCCCCATATTCGAACTCCACCGTTCCCGCTCAAAAAAACCACAAACCGGCGATCATCACAATAGTTCGGCGATTCCGCGCCACAGTTCGGTGATCAAATGAAAGGACACGCAGTAGTTCGCGTACAAAAAAGGAAGGACGCGGAAGGAGTACATCAAACGTCGACCTCAACCTCCAGCGTCGTTGTCAGCCTACGCGGGCTGGGAGGAGTCGGCGCGGCTTCCGGGCTGGTTGGCGCGGCGGAGGCATCGTCGGTGGGCTTGGGCGTCGCGGAAGCATCACCCTTGGTCGGGCCGGGTGGCGTCGGCGGCGGCGGTGTTAGGCGTCGCCGGTATCTGGTTCAGGATGAGGCCTCGCTCCGCCAAGAACCACGCCTTGAGCTTCTCGTCGCCGCTCTAGAGCATGTCCGTGCCGCCCATCAAGAAGGCAAGGTCGTTGTTCCTCTTCTTGGCGTCTTGAGCTTTGAGTTTCGCGGCGGCGCTGGTCTGGAGCAAGTCGAGTTTGACGGCGTTGTTCGTCATCAAAACAGCCCACCTCGCCTCAGTTTTCTCTTCTCGCTGGGCGGCCCTGGTCTTGGCATCGGCGAGGCAGTGCTCGATGGACTCTTGCACGCGCGCGGCAGCCGACTCGGCGTGCTTCGCCTTCTTAGCACCTTTGTTGTTGTCTGGGCGCCCGTCAGCCGCACCCGCGGTTGGTGCTTCCGACTTGTACGTCTCTTTGGCCTTGGCGAGGGTGCGTTGGACGGCCGCCCATTTCTCGCACTTGTCGATCCGCTTGAAGACGTGGAGGTACTTGAACTCTACGTCGCTGTTTTCATCGCGGAACATGGCGAACATGCGTAGCAGCTGCGTCGAGGAAAAGAACATCAGTCGGCGCTATGCACGCACACGGCGAAAGGCAACAGTAGGACGGCGTGCTATACCTGATCCTCGACGCTGGTGCCGCTCTCCGGGCGAGCCGCGACCTCCTCGACGATCCGATGCCATTTGTTGCACGCCGTTTGGATGAGCCCCCAATGGTTCGCCATTGCCTTGGACCCGCGCTTCATGTGCACGCCTTTGAAGCAGGGTTCGACGAGCTTGCACTCGTCGAACTCGGCCTTGATGCGCGCCTAATACGTCTCGATGCTCTGGTTCGTGCCGGTGACCGGGTCGAGGCAGATGACCTACCATGCTTCGGCGAGGCACTCCTCTTCCTTGGACGCCCACTTGATGCGCGGTTCGCCGGGCTTGGCCGCCTTCTTCTTCTTCTTTTTGCCTTTCCTCGTCTGCGCCGGCTCCTCCTCCTCCTCTTCTTCCTTGTCCTTTGGCTCTTCCTCGCAGTAGTCAAGCTCGCCGTCCATGTCACCGAGGTCAATCTAGGTGTCTTGGGTAGTGAACCCGGGGGAAGCGGCGGTGGCAGCCGAGCCAGCTACGATGATGTCTTCCATGTCGGCCTCCGTCGCGTCGGTGTCGCAGAGATGTGACGAGGAGGAGGACTGCGAGTAGAGGCCGCGGCGAAGAGAGGGCGTCGGGGAGGCTGCGTAGTCTGGCAGCGAGTACGTGTACGGCGGGTACTGCACGCTGGCAAACGCGGGCGAGGGCGTGCGCTGGACTGGGCGCCCATGGGGGAAGGTGATGTTGGGGTTGAAGCCCCCATGGGCGTCGCCATCGGCATAGCCCGGCGACTGCGTGCTCCATGGGTGCGGCGACGACGAAAACCCGGCCGGAGAGTCGACGCTTTGCTGGCTCCATACCGCGTACGGGTGCCCACTGGGTGGATTCACCATCGCCGCGTGTGCCGCCTCCGCTTGTTCGGCCGCATGCTCCGCCGCCGCCGCAGCCGCAGCGTGCGCCGCTCTCTTCCTGGCCTTCTTGGCCCTGTTGCGTCTGTCGGTGGTGACGGCCTCCCGGCGCTCCACATCCACCTTCCACTCGGTGTTGCTCATGCCGAGGGGCTTGGACAGCGGCGCCGTCGGCTTCCTTTGCTTCGACTGGGCGACGGCGGCGGCTGTGGGATCCGTCGCGGCGCGTGGCATCACGTACTTCTTCGGCGGCATGGCGGGCGGAAGGGTAGGGAGGAGGCG
>NW_021169428.1:0-753 GCF_002162155.2 Triticum dicoccoides
GATGATACCATGCCACGTTTCAACATTTTCAGGATTCATTTTCTAGTGATTTTCAATTTCATGGTCATTTAGCTCTCTAAAACAATTAGGTAAATGACTGAAAAACAACAAATAATGTCAGAACATGTTGGAAATTGATGACGTCGCTTTGAATGCTTCATACTGAACACAAAAGAAGTCCGGAGTTCAAATAAGTTTAAAAAACATTGAAGTGGCCATGTAACAGATGACTTCTCGTCCAAAACCCTGATACTCCGAAAGAGTTTGTCCAGTTTGTACACGAAGTGCGTCCTATTTTTGCCGTGACCCTCTCTACTCTTTCGCGCATGCTATGCGGGTGATATGATGATACCATTCCAAGTTTCAACATTTTCAGGAATCATTTTGTAATGATTTTCAATTTCACGGTCATTTAGCTCTCTAAAACAATTAGGTAAATGACCGAAAAACAACAAATGATGTCATAACATGTTGGAAATTGATGACGTCACTTTGAATACTGCATACTGAACACAAAAGAAGTCCGGAGTTCAAATAAGTTTAAAAAACATTGAAGTGGCCGTGTAACAGATGAGTTCTCGTCCGAAACCCTGATACTCCGAAAGAGTATGTCCAGTTTGTACACGAAGTGCGTCCAGTTTTTGCCGTGACCCTCTCTACTCTTTCACGCATGCTATGCGGGTGATATGATGATACCATGCCAAGTTTCAACATTTTCAGGAATCATTTTGTAGTGATTTTCAATTTCACGGT
>NW_021169428.1:763-3246 GCF_002162155.2 Triticum dicoccoides
GAAAGAGTTTGTCCAGTTTGTACACGAAGTGCGTCCAGTTTTTGCTGTGACCCTCTCTACTCTTTCGCGCATGCTATGCGGGTGATATGATGATACCATGCCAAGTTTCACCATTTTCAGGATTCATTTTGTAGTGATTTTCAATTTCACGGTCATTTAGCTCTCTAAACAATTAGGTAAATGACCAAAAAACAACAAATGATGTCAGAACATGTTGGAAATTGATGACGTCGCTTTGAATGCTGCATACTAAACACAAAAGAAGTCCGGAGTTCAAATAAGTTTAAAAAACATTGAAGTGGCCGTGTAACAGATGAGTTCTCGTCCGAAACCCTGATACTCCGAAAGAGTTTGTCCAGTTTGTACACGAAGTGCGTCCAGTTTTTGCCGTGACCCTCTCTACTCTTTCTCGCATGCTATGCGGGTGATATGATGATACCATGCAACGTTTCATCATTTTCAGGATTCATTTTGTAGTGATTTTCAATTTCACGGTCATTTAGCTCTCTAAAACAATTAGGTAAATGAGCGAAAAACAACAAATGATGTCAGAACATGTTGGAAATTGATGACGTTGCTTTGAATGCTGCATACTGAACACAAAACAAGTCCGGAGTTCAAATAAGTTTAAAAAACGTTGAAGTGGCCGTGTAACAGATGAGTTCTCGTCCGAAACCCTGATACTCTGAAAGAGTTTGTCCAGTTTGTACACGAAGTGCGTCGAGTTTTTGCCGTGACCCTCTCTACTCTTTCGCGCATGCTATGCAGGTGATATGACGATACCATGCCAAGTTCAACATTTTCAGGATTCATTTTGTAGTGGTTTTCAATTTCACGGTCATTTAGCTCTCTAAAACCATTAGGTAAATGACCGAAAAACAACAAATGATGTCAGAACATGTTGGAAATTGATGACGTCACTTTGAATGATGCATGCTGAACACAAAAGATGTCTGGAGTTCAAATAAGTTTAAAAGACATTGAAGTGGCCGTGTAACAGATGAGTTCTCGTCCGAAACCCTGATACTCCGAAAGAGTATGTCCAGTTTGTACACGAAGTGCGTCCTGTTTTTGCCGTGACCCTCTCTACTCTTTCACGCATGCTATGCGGGTGATATGATGATACCATGCCAAGTTTCAACATTTTCAGGAATCATTTTGTAGTGATTTTCAATTTCACGGTCATTTAGCTCTCTAAACAATTAGGTAAATGACCGAAAAACAACAAATGATGTCAGAACATGTTGGAAATTGATGACATCACTTTGAATGCTGCTTACTAAACACAAAAGAAGTCCGGAGTTCAAATAAGTTTAAAAAACATTGAAGTGGCCGTGTAACAGATGAGTTCTCGTCCGAAACCCTGATACTCCGAAAGAGTATGTCCAGTTTGTACACGAAGTGCGTCCACTTTTTGCCGTGACCCTCTCTACTCTTTCGCGCATGCTATGCGGGTGATATGATGATACCATGCCACGTTTCAACATTTTCAGGATTCATTTTGTAGCGATTTTCAATTTCATGGTCATTTAGCTCTCTAAAACAACTAGGTAAATGACTGAAAAACAACAAATAATGTCAGAACATGTTGGAAATTGATGACGTCGCTTTGAATGCTGCATACTGAACACAAAAGAAGTCCGGAGTTCAAATAAGTTTAAAAAACATTGAAGTGGCCATGTAACAGATGAGTTCTCGTCCGAAACCCTGATACTCCGAAAGAGTTTGTCCAGTTTGTACACGAAGTGCATCCTATTTTTGCCGTGACCCTCTCTACTCTTGCGCATGCTATGCGGGTGATATGATGATACCATGCCAAGTTTCAACATTTTCAGGGATCATTTTGTAGTGATTTTCAAGTTCACGGTCATTTAGCTCTCTAAACAATTAGGTAAATGACCAAAAAACAACAAATAATGTCAGAACATGTTGGAAATTGATGACGTCGCTTTGAATGCTGCGTACTGAATACAAAAGAAGTCCGGAGTTCAAATAAGTTTAAAAAACATTGAAGTGGCCATGTAACAGATGAGTTCTTGTCCGAAACCCTGATACTCTAAAAGAGTTTGTCCAGTTTGTACACGAAGTGCGTCCAGTTTTTGCCGTGACCCTCTCTACTCTTTCGCGCATGCTATGCGGGTGATATGACGATACCATGCCAAGTTTCAACATTTTCAGGATTCATTTTGTAGTGATTTTCAATTTCACGGTCATTTAGCTCTCTAAAACAATTAGGTAAATGACCGAAAAACAACAAATGATGTCAGAACATGGTGGAAATTGATGACGTCACTTTGAATGCTGCATCCTGAACACAAAAGAAGTCCGGAGTTAAAATAAGTTTAAAAGACATTGAAGTGGCCGTGTAACAGATGAGTTCTCGTCCGAAACCCTTATACTCCGAAAGAGTATGTCCAGTTTGTACACGAAGTGCGTCCAGTTTTTGTTGTGACCCTCTCTACTCTTTCGCGCATGCTATGCGG